>NC_040884.2:33557508-33640008 GCF_900634795.4 Betta splendens | reverse complement strand
CAAGATGAACAGCAGTCTCAAAACTATCGTATAGATACGATAATTAATGTATATCTGGCAACACTACACCCCACTGTAGGTGGTGAACTGTTTCTACTCAACTCAATGTTTCTGTTCAACAAAGTTCATCACATCTCTTCCCCTGCTAACAGGCGCATTCATATAATTTTTGGTTAAAAAACACGAATCTTAAACAAATCCTCCTTGAATAACATCTATTACAGTAACTACGTCATTAATTACACTACTTGATTATTATTGGTAGAAGCACAAATCATTGTCAGTCAGATTAAGGAGATCTACTTGTTTTATTTTTTTATTACTTCTTTAGTTTTACTTACCTGGTCGTACAAACACATTGATCCACCAAGGAGCCACCAAGTGTGTTTCCTTTGTCAAATCAGCCATCACTATAATTTAAGTGTGAGAGCAGTACAGTTGGCAGTAAAGGTGACTTGTCATGTCAAAAAATAAAAATAAATAAATAACGCCTTGTAAAGACATACAATACAGTAGTAGTTGGGAAATGAGATACAGGTAGGAGTGAAGGGTTAACAATTCAATTCAATTCAATTTTATTTATATAGCGCCAAATCACAACAAAGTTGTTTCAAGGCACTTTACAAAGTAAGGTTTAAAACCTCACACAACTAAACCCAACAAATCCCACATACAGCAAGCATTTAATTTGACAGCAACAGTGGAGAGGAAAAACTCCCTCTCTAACGAGGAAGAAACCTCCAGCAGAACCAGACTGGATGTGGGCGGCCATCTGCCTCGACCGGTTGGGGTGAGAGGATAGAGAGATAGAAAAGCACAGCAACAAGCAACAACAAGCAACAACAGAGCACAGGCAGGATGGTAGGACCAGGGACTGGACGCAGGCAGAATGGTTGGATCCGCAGCTGCCCATCACAGACACCAAACTTTGAGTCCAATGATACCTGTAGGTGAGGACAGAGAGGGAGAAAGAGTGGGGGTGGGGGGGGGGGAGAGGAGAGAAGCACAACTACTGGACAGAAAGAGACAAGGTTAGTTAAACATGGGACAATGATGGGAGGTTATGGGACAGAGGAGGTAGAAGGAAACAGAGGAGCTCAGTGTATAAATTAAGTCCCCCAGCAGTCTATGTCTATTGCAGCTTAACTAAGAGATGGTTCCTGTGACTAACAATAATTGCCAGTGACCTGAACCATCTCTAACTATAAGCTTTATCAAAGAGGAAGGTTTTAAGCCTAATCTTAAAGGTGGAGAGTGTGTCAGCTTCTCGAACCTGAAGAGGGAGCTGGTTCCAGAGGAGAGGAGCTTGGTAGCTAAAAGCTCTGCCCCCTGTTCTACATTTAAACACTCTAGGAACCACAAGTAGCCCAGCGCTCTCAGAACGAAGTGTTCTGCTGGGAGCATAAGGAACTATAAGGTCTTTAAGATAAGAAGGAGCTTTATCATTGAGTACTTTGTATGTGAGTAGGATAATTTTAAATTCTATCCTACATTTTACAGGCAGCCAGTGCAGAGAAGCTAATGTAGGAGAAATGTGATCTCTCTTTCTAAGTCCTGTCAGAACTCTGGCTGCAGCATTTTGAATGAGCTGTAGGCTTTTTAAGGAGCTGTTAGGACATCCTATGAGTAAGGAGTTACAGTAGTCCAGCCTAGAGGTAACAAATGCATGGATCAGTTTCTCTGCATCGCTCTGAGAGAGGATGCTTCTGATTTTAACTATATTTCTAAGGTGGAAGTAGGCGGTTCTGGAGATTTGTTTAATGTATGATGTAAAAGAGAGATCCTGGTCAAACATGACACCAAGGTTCCTCACAGTAGAATCTGAAGCTAATGTTATGCCATCCAGGGTGGCTATCTGACTCAATAGTGTATCTCTCAGATTTTTAGGCCCAACAATAAGAATCTCGGTTTTATCTGAGTTTAGTTGAAGGAAGTTTTGGGACATCCAGGATTTGATGTCTTTTAAACAACCCTGAATTTTGACTAGTTGATCTGTTTCATTTGGTTCCAAGGACATGTATAGCTGAGTATCATCTGCGTAAAAATGAAAATTAATAGAATGCTTTCTAATAATCTCACCTAGAGGAGACATGTATAGGCTAAACATAATTGGACCCAGCACAGAACCCTGTGGAACTCCATAGCTAATCCTTGTGCGTGTGGAGAATTTATCATTAACATGAACAAACTGGAATCTGTTCAACAAATAGGATTTAAACCATCCCAATGCTGTTCCATTAATCCCGATTCTATGTTCTAGTGTCTGTAATAGAATGTTATGATCAATTGTATCAAATGCAGCACTAAGATCTAACAGGACAAGGACAGAAACTAGACCATTGTCCGAAGCTAATAGAAGATCATTAGTGACTCTAACCAGAGCTGTTTCTGTGCTATGATGTTTTCTAAATCCTGACTGAAAAACTTCGTACAGGTTATTCCCACTAAGGTGGTCAGATAATTGTTTAGCCACGATTTTTTCCAGAATCTTGGAAATAAAGGGTAAATTTGAAATGGGCCTATAGTTGGCTAGTTGTCCAGGGTCAAGGGTTGGTTTTTTCCATAGAGGTTTGACCACAGCCACCTTAAAAGCCTGTGGTACATAGCCTAGTTGTAAAGATTGGTTGATTTGATTTAATAAGGATGAGCTGATTAAAGGTAGAACTTCTTTGAGTAATCTGGTTGGGATTGGATCTAAAAGACAAGTGGACGACTTGGAAGAGTTAATTATTGAGGTTAACTCCATATGAGGTATGGGGGAGAAGCTGTCTAGGTAAGACAGAGGATTTAATAAATTTAAAGTTGATGGGTCTAGACAGTGCTTTCTGTCATTTGGAAGAAGTCGCTGCTGAATGTTTTTTCTAATGATGATAATTTTATTAGTAAAGTAGTTCATAAAGTCATTGCTGCTGAGATTTAAGGGGATAGTAGACTCAATACAGCTATGACTCTTTGTCAGCCTGGCTACAGTGCTGAAAAGAAACCTGGGGTTGTTTTTGTTTTCCTCAATTAGGGAGGAATAATATGTTTTTCTAGCAGCACAAAGTGCTTTTTTATATTTCATTAGACTGTCCTTCCATGCAATGCAGTTTACATTTATTTTGTTGGAACGCCACTGTCTTTCTAGTTGTCTAGTCCTTTGCTTTAGGCTGCGGATGTCTGAGTTATACCACGGAGCTAACCTCCTCTGATTTACTGTCTTCTTCTTCAGAGGAGCCACTGTGTCTAACATTGTACGTAGAGAAGCTGCAGCATCATCTACAAGACAGTCAACCTGTTCATAAGGATTAAGGTGACTGTTCTCTGTGTATCTACAAGACATTGAGGCAAAAGATGATGGAATCATCTGCTTGAATCTGGCAACAGCATTGTCAGATAAACATCTGCTATAGTAACATTTCTTTCCAGCTGTTATAGGGTCAGTTGTGCTAAATTCAAAAGTTAATAAGAAATGGTCAGATAACAGAGGGTTTTGGGGAAAAACTATTAAATTATCAATTTCAACCCCATATGTCAGGACAAGATCTAGGGTGTGGTTAAAACGATGAGTGGGTTCATTTACCTGCTGTGTAAAACCAATAGTGTCTATTAAGGAGTTAAAAGCAGTGCTGAGACAGTTGCTGTCAACATCTACATGAATGTTAAAGTCTCCCACTACAATGACTTTATCTGTGCTAAGAACTAAGTCAGATAAGAATTCAGAGAATTCAGTTAAGAACTCTGAATATGGAGCAGGAGGACGGTAAACAATACAAAATACAACTGGCTTCTGAGTTTTAGAGTCTGGGTGAGAAAGGCTCAGAGTGAGGCTCTCAAATGAGTTATAACTATGTTTAGGTTTAGGAGTAATTAATAAATCTGATTTATAAATGGCTGCTACTCCTCCACCTCTACCTGTACATCTTGGAACATGATAGTTGATGTGACTCATTGGAGTCGACTCATTTAAAGTAACATATTCATCCTGCTGCAGCCAGGTTTCAGTGAGACAGAACAGATCTATGTGATGGTCACTTATCAAGTCATTTATTAAAAAGGATTTAGATGAGAGAGATCTGATATTTAATAAACCACACTTTATTAACTTACCGTTACTTTGTTCTGTAAGAGGAACTGTTTTGATGTTTATTAAATTCTGGTAAGTCACTCCTCTTTGATTTGTTTGTGACTTGTATAGTTTAGGTGGTCGAGAAGCAGACACAGTCTCTATGCGATAACTAAGACTAAGAGTGGGTCGCGGCTGTAGAGAACATGCAGAGAGGCGTGTAAGACTGCGACTCTGCGTCCTGGGCTCCACTCTGAGTTGTCACGGAGTGGGGGGACTAAGCAACATGGCCATGTTACTAGAAAGCAGAGAGGCTCCGTTCAACGTGGGATGGATGCCGTCTCTTCTAATCAGCCCAGGTTTTCCCCAAAAAGTGCTCCAATTAGCCACAAAGCCCACATCGTTTGCAGGACACCACCTAGACAACCAGCGGTGGAGCGATGACAGCCGGCTATACATGTCATCGCTGGTCACATTGGGGAGGGGTCCAGAGAAAACTACGGAGTCCGACATTGTTTTGGCGAACGAACACACCGACTCAATGTTAGTTTTAGTGACTTCCGATTGGCGTAACCGGGCGTCATTAGCTCCTGCGTGTATTACGATCTTAGCGTACTTACGTTTATCCTTAGACAGGAGCTTAAGATAAGACTCAATGTCACCCGCTCTGGCCCCAGGCAAACACCTAACTATGACCGCTGGATTCTCTAACTTCACGTTTCGGACTATGGAGTCACCAATGATCAGAGTGGGTTTCTCAGCGGGTGTGTCGCTGAGTGGGGAAAATCTGTTTGAAACGTGAAGCGGTTGGTGGTGAACCGTGGGCGCCTGTCTAAAGCTACGTTTCTTACGAGCCGTGACCCAGTCGTTGCCCAGCTGCCTGGGACCTGCCGGGGGACTGGTAGCAGCTAAGCTAGGAGGCTCCGCACCGGCTAAAGGGACCTGGCTAGCTGGCCTGTTTTCTAAAGTGCGAAGCCGAGACTCTAAGTCTAACAACCTCGCCTCCAACCCTGCAACTAGCGTACACCTATTACAGATACCATTACCATCACTAAAGGAGGCAGAGGATAAGCTAAACATAAGACACACCGAGCACCGAACGGAGCGAGAGGGAGAGGAAAAGGGGGAAGCCATAGCAGGAAAGTAAGCTAGGAGCTACGCTAGCGGAGAAAACACTTAGATAACAGTGTAAATTAGCAGGACGTTTAATGAAAGGAAAAGATGCTTGAGTGTTACAAGCTTGTTTTGCAACGTTCAGCAGTCGCTATCAGATATAAAACGATAATATTTAGAAAAGAGCGGAGAGTAACGCTGTACACACACAGCGGCAGCAAACCTCAGTAACCGGAAGTGACGCGATACACTTACCGTCAGTCAGCCAACCACCGTCCAGCCTGTTGTACAATGAACAATAAACGAAGGTTCCATTCCTGGGAGGCCGATGGCCCACGGAAAGCACGGAAACACAGAAGGATGTCGGCAGGAGAAAGAGGAATGGAGAGGAACACAACCGGTAGCAGAACGCAACAAAAAGAAAGAAACCACAGCGAGACAGCGTTATTCACTGGTGTTGTGGTCTCTTCTCTGAACTGAGGTCCCGTGGCGTCCGAAGATTGGGGACCGGGGGCACAGTTTAATTAAATTCAGTTCAGTTTTATTTATACAGCGCCAATTTACAACATACAGTAGTTATCTCAAGGCACTTTACAAGGTAAGACCTTACACAACTAAACAACAACTACCACATATAGCAAGCCTTTAAAGGTGCCTGCACATGCAAAATTCACTTTTTGGACATTCTGGTACGTTTATTTGACTCCCTGGGTCACGTTAAGACACTTCTGGTGTGTTAGAAGTACGCCCCCTACTTATTTCACATTTTTGAGAGTTTATCCAATCCGGTTCAAGAACCATGGTTTCCAATTTGGTGGACCGGATACGTCTGCATTCGCTTGATCACTCACAGAACAAGCTTCAGCCCCGCCCAGACAAACCTGGACCCCTAAATATACCTGCAACATTACATTTCCCTCACTGTGCACACTAGCATAGTAGGTGGCGGTAATGCACCTTTCAGTTGGTTGCCACCCCCCATTTAAAAGACAAAAGAAGAAGTCGTCACTCAGGTTAAAGAAGCGCTCCGTTCCTACAAGACGTGATCAACTTCCTGCTTCCCCAAACGTAAGTAAAATGCTTGATACTTATTTGATGTATGTACTCCAGAAGTTTCTTTGTTTATAATCTACCTTCTCTCCTGTGTAAGGAAGGCTAATTGCTAAAACAGTTGAATCTAACAGCTACAGCGACAGAGAGAGACAGTGTTGCAAGGTGCTGCCATGCAATTTGGATGAGTCCGAGCCTCTCCAGCATTCGTCCGGTTTGAATCGAGTGATATATGGTACTGAGGTCATTCACTCAGCTCACATTGTAGCTGCTAGCGTCATGTTAGCCGCTAGTGTGATGCTAGCGCAGCGTTGGCCGCTAGCGCTAGCCTTCACATGACCTTGGTTTGGCTGGGAGTGAGAGTCAGCTGTGTTTCTAATTACTACCGAGCCTGTCGTCTGTACGTCGTAGCCCAAGCAGACCTGTAAATTTGGGTTATGGCAAGTTCTATCTAAGTCTAACATCTTTGTTGTTGCTGTCTCCTCATATGTGTTACTTATCTAGTCAGCTACTGTAGCTGTATACTTGACTGTTGTTTTTTTATACAGGCTGTCATATGCCTGCTACCGAAACGCGAGGAGGTTGCTTCTCAATCTGATGCCACTGCAGGCTGTGGACACTGCTACTGTACCTTGTAGAAGAGTTGTTGCTCGCCTCAGGAGCAAAGGTATGTACATTTTGTTGCATTGTCTTGCAGTCACTGTTGGACGGATTGTATTATTGGACCCTCCAGAAAGCACACAGTCTGGGACATTGTGTGAAGCAATGTAAATATTATTCCATTTTATTTTTCAGGACACGTGTTCTGCTGTGGGCCCGGTTGAACCGTGTCTGTGGTCCAGGCTCAGGTTCAGGGTGCGGTGTCATCAAATAGGGCACCCTTTGTCCCCCAGCAAGAAGCCATTGTAGCATCCTGCAATGATTGAAATGTGTAAAACAATAAAAGAATACAGTAAAAACATGAACTTGTGTAAATTACAACATACCCTTTTGACATAGTGATGATTCCCTGAAGATTCTGGAATCATGCACTGACCCTGATCATTTGGCTTCAACATTAGTGGGTTGCATCAAATATTACCTATTTAATGGAAACAGTAATGAGTTTAATGGTCTTTAAATCAAAAGATTCTGAACAGGAAATAATTCCCTCATTGACTGAAGGAGCCTAAATAGGAATGTGGGTGCTACCGATGCACCCAATCATGTTTGGAAACTCTGAAATGGAAAGTAATAAAGTAATATGGAAAGTGTGCGTGTGTGCAGTACGTCTGAGTTGTATGTACTATGTGCCATAGATTATCATAGAAAGGACAAACCTGCCACTCAAAAATGTCCTGATGCAAAAAACGAAGAGTTACGCACAGAATGCTTTCTGTGGTACATTTGTTAAGTTTGAGATGAAATGTTTTAAATGGTTTGTTAAATACATTAACGATTCTTTAGAAAAACGATAACGCTACCTCCTTCAAATAATTCTCATATAAAAATCATATGAAAAAAACATCGATACGTGGCTTTATGATCCTCTAACGGTGGAAATAAATATAATAAGCTGCGCCTCCACGTCCACGGGCTCGTCATCAAACGGGCACGCCCTGCTCAGTAACCTCCGAAACGAACTTACCTCGAAACATAACCTGCTCCGGAGCAGGTGATGTTCAGAGAGTAAGTTGCTATGGTTGCATACATACCCTGAAAGTTACCTCCGTTTTTGGAACCTGTGGTGAAAATTCCCCATAAAGAGGCAGATGAGAGAGTTGTCTTTTGTGAGATTTATTATAAAAATAAAAGGAAAATAAAAATAATGGGGAAAGCAAATCAAAAGCATGGATGTTGATCGTGCACATCAACAAACCAAAAACCAGCTGGGGAGATCAGTGCACACACCACGAAGGTGTGATGCAAAGAGCCCACGATCCTCAAGTTGCTTCTGCCTTTTAGCTTCTCTGTCCGACTAGGGTGGAATGTCTTTCTAACCCAATCAAATTACATGCACCATCTCCTCCCTGTCGCAGTGTGTGTGAAGATATTTACATTCTCACACCTGCATCACTGACGGCCAAATATCTGTGAGAAAGGAGCACCAAGTCTCAACAGACAGAGAGAAGACACAACACCCCGGCCTTGGGTTTGGGAGCTAGAGTTGAGAGTCTATCAGGCAGAGACAACCATTGAACAATCTAGGCGAAAAGTCAAATGCATACAGTGAGACAAGACATAAAATATTAAATGCAAAACATAAATCATAAATCGTATAATAACTGCATAGAAGTAAGGAAGAAACAATTTTTCCCATAACACTCCCCCCTTTTGATTACACATTAATCAAACACTAAAACAATAAAAATTGTCAACATCACATTCTGTAATAATAAAAGACCCTTGCAAATGAAACAATAAGGGTATTAACTCATCAAGATTCAAAATACACCTTCACATAAAATAAAAGGTTGGGAGCTGTTTTAGGTGGGTAGTTATACCTCTGTATTGGCATGTGAAGAAAATAAGCTCATAATCATATTTGTATCAGATTATATTTTGTGATCAGATAGCCTAAGACCATCGTCAAAGTCATTAAGTGAATTAGAGTTGGGGTTTTTGAACATAGTGCATTGTGTACGTACGTACATACGAGTGTTGCTGAGGTCGCACGCATGATGAGACCTCTAACCAGTGGGATAACGCAAAAACCAAACAAGAGAATCACAGCCATCTCAATGATAAAGGAAAGAGCTGTGGACATGAGAACAGATTTCCATTTTCTAGACTTTTCGTATAGCCAATTCCAAGGGAAAGAACCTATACCAGAGTTAGCTGAGATTCTGAAGGCCGTGGAGCGCCTTCGCCACAAAACCATTAGAATCCGTGTTATTTAGGATATACAGTGGCAGCGGTTCACAGTGACTAGGGTTTTTACTGCAGTACCGACGCGTCGCCACAGCGCAGGGAGTGCGTCGCTGCCTAAAGATTTTTAATCCTGCAGCCGTCTGAAAAAAATCAGGACGCTAGTCTCGTTTTAACCACCAGGTGGCGCAGCGTTGGTTAGAAGCCTCTAAAGCACTACAGCGTAACTGAGGTCCGACTGTTTATTTCTACCTGTAACACATACAGTATAATACACCAGACCTATTTTACTTTTAAGTATCTGTTGTGTGCTCAATTGTGGGGAGTATGAAGCGCAACATCAAATAAATATCATTTAATCATTCATTATCATTATCATAGTCATTATCCACGACTATGCATTCTGCGGTGCCATTCCTACAGTACAGTATATCCTCTGTCAGTCCAGTGGTTAAGATGAATGACTGTTTGTTTCCGTTTTCATTGCTTTTACTATGCATTTTTTTTCTTCTATATTTTGTTTTCATTCTCCTCCGCTTTTTCGTGTCTTTAAATAGCAGGCGTCTCATACATACCACATAATTCCGTGGTTATGCGTCGCGGTTTAATTAATATAATTTAAATGCGCATGGTCAAGTAAAGACGTAGAGCGCAGTCCATCTGCAACTACAGCTTATTTAGTTTTAAACTTCCACAACTTGTTAATAAACATTTTCCAGTTGTCGATCGTAACTCTGACAGGACGCCAGAACTCAGAAGATCTACAGCGACGCATTAAAACAACGTGTTTGTTCGTATTTGTTTACTCTGTGTCTGCAGTTTGACATGTTTTGACTGTGCCTGTCATTGTAACTGAATGAGTGGCTGGGAGCTCTCGTTACTTCAGCTTTTAATTTGGTAGAGACATCAAGCTCTTAAAACTTACACATACCTTAAGATGTCTTTCTGCCAGTAACACACATAAATTTCACCAAACCTATTTTATTACAAAGTATCTGTTCTGTGCTGTGCTCAAATGTGAGGAGTATTAAGCGCAACAACTCGCTATGAAATAAATATCGTCAAATTGAGACATAGTTGATAACTTATAATTTTATTTTCTGTTCACTGCAAAGTTATAATCGTTCTGTTAATAGATCTGTAAATATCCGTAATAATCATAGGAATTTGTTTAACAGCAACTGTCGATTGTAACTCTGACAGGACGCCAGAACTCAGCAGATCTACATCGACAGCAATTTGGTAGAGACATCACACTTACACAGACCTTAATGGCCTATGGTTTGCATAAGCGACCAATCATTGTCTCTGAATCGAACACTAGAGGCCGAATTATATGTGACTTGTTTCGAAGTCATGTGTCCAGACAGAGCTAGAGCGATACACAGCAATGCAAATGCACTCAACGAGAGAAAGAGGGTAGTGAATGTAGTGAGAATTTGTTTTGGCTGTGCGCGTCATTGTAATTGAATAAGTGGCTTGGATGACTTAATGGCCTCTAGTTTGCATAAGCGACAAATCATTGACTCTGAATAGCACGCGAGAGACCGAATAATAGGTGGCGTTAGTCAGAGTCATGTGTCCAGACAGAGCTTGACCAATACACGTATGCATGTGCAAATGCAGGCAAGTTAATTTCCCATCTGTCTCATCTTTCACCGGCTTTCTCGTTTGTTGTGATATAAGCAGCAAACGGATTTTAATTAAAGCACCGCCTTACAAACCAATAAACCAGGCAAAAACAGTTGGATTTAAAGCTGTTTCTTTGTTTAGAGAAAGAATGAAAACAAACAAAAAAGTCGTTCTCTCGTTTTTTAATTTTTAATCAAAGCTTATCAAATCTGCTGCGATCTGAAGAAACGAGTCGTTTTACGAGTCTCGTTTTTCGTTTTCCAATCTATTTCAAATATGTGTCTGTTTTTTAAAAACATATTTTCAGGTGGTTCATAATTTCTTTGCTTTGATTATATTTCGAAAGCGGATGTGTTTTGTATTTATTCTTCTGGACACATTTACCATAAGACAGCTTGATTGCAGTCGATATCGGCTAGAAAGGAAAATGTAAATGAATTACTTAATTTGCGTGTGTTTGTGGTGTATAGGTTGATTTTTTGGAACAATAATCAGCCAATTATGTGAAAAAGACTTGAGCTGCTCTGTGTCATGTCCTGTGAGAAATTACAAATACTGTACAGGAAAAACAGAAGAGCTTGTGTGTGTGTGTGTGTGTGTGTGTGTGTGTGTGTGTGTGTGTGTGTGTGTGTGTGTGTGTGTGTGGGCTGGGGGCTGGGCAGAATCAAATCTGCTGAAGTACTGATTTAGTTCATTCACCCAGGCTTGGTCACCCGTGACCTGGCGAACATTTCCAGCCCCACTGTGGCCTGAGATCTGTTTCAGTCCTCTCTATCACATCACAAACGTTGTTCTGCGGAGTACAAAGTACAGCGTAATTGTGCGTAACCTGCTACTCTGTTTATTGCTTGATTACTTCTGTTTATGCAATTTGTAAGTTAGTGTTTTATTATCATGCAGTACAAGCACATTCACCAACAGCAAGACAGACCCAACTGTTAAAGACTAGTCATGGTTGTTCATCTGTTGCCTTGAGCTACACATTGATATGTGGTGATGAAGCAATATTTGTACGAGCCACTGAGTGGTTATTCTGGTTGTTCATTTTTGCATTTATACAGACAGATTGCTGTTGAACTTTGTTCTGAGGTGGTAATGAAGCACACTGCTTTGTAACGAAAAACTGCGCTGTAGTAAATAAAGGGAAGCATGCATGAGATTGAATGATATGTGATGTGTTTCGTACTCAGATGTTGAGTTTGACCAAGCTATTGTTTGTTTTCAAATACAGGATATATCTTGTACTTGACATTTTAACACAAAAAGAGTAACTGAAACAAAATCTTTATCTTAAAATTTTTATTTACAGTTTTATAACAAGAATGTTTGTGTAGCAACACAATACTGTACACCACAGTTTCTACTGTTCTTCTTTCTACAGTTACAGTCTAAAAGCAGCCCCCAGTGTCAGGCTTGGGCAGGCGTCGGACCCACATGCACAGCACAGTGCTGTTAAACGCAGGTTTATTTTGTAAGGCAGGGTCAGACGGTCCAGGTCATACACAAAGGCTCAGTGATGAAGTACAAAGGGAGCAGGCAATCTCTAGTCCAGTAATCAGGCAAGGTTCAGTACACAGGATGTTCAATTCAATTCAATTGAATTCAATTTTATTTATATAGCGCCAAATCACAACAAAGTTATTTCAAGGCACTTTACAAAGTAAGGTTTAAAACCTCACACAACTAAACCCAACAAATCCCACATACAGCAAGCATTTGATTTGACAGCAACAGTGGAGAGGAAAAACTCCCTCTCTAACGAGGAAGAAACCTCCAGCAGAACCAGACTGGATGTGGGCGGCCATCTGCCTCGACCGGTTGGGGTGAGAGGATAGAGAGATAGAAAAGCACAGCAACAAGCAACAACAAGCAACAACAGAGCACAGGCAGGATGGTAGGACCAGGGACTGGACGCAGGCAGAATGGTTGGATCCGCAGCTGCCCATCACAGACACCAAACTTTGAGTCCAATGATACCTGTAGGTGAGGACAGAGAGGGAGAAAGAGTGGGGGTGGGGGGGGGAGAGAGAAGCACAACTACTGGACAGAAAGAGACAAGGTTAGTTAAACATGGGACAATGATGGGAGGTTATGGGACAGAGGAGGTAGAAGGAAACAGAGGAGCTCAGTGTACAGTGGCAGCGGTTCAAAGTGACTAGGGTTTTTACTGCAGTACTGCCGCGTCGCCACGGTGCAGCGAGTGCGTCGCTGACTAAAGATTTTTAATCCTGCAGCCGGCTGGAAAAAATCAGGACGCTAGTCTCGTTTTAACCACCAGGTGGCGCAGCGTTGATTAGAAGCCTCCAAAGCACTACAGCGTAACTGAGGTCCAACTGTTCATTTCTACCTGTAACACACATATATTACACCAGACCTATTTTACTATTAAGTGTCTGTTGTGTGCTCAAACATGGGGAGTGTGAAGGGCAACAACTTGTTGATGGCTTAGTTATTTTCTGTTCACTGCAAAGTTATAATTGTTCTGTGTGGCTTAAAACAGGCAGCGCCACAGCAGCAACACGTTCTTGTTTTTATTCTCCTCAGCTTATTCGTGTCTTTAAATAGAAGGCGTCTCTTAAAAATATGTACACACCCACCGCTCTAACATCTGATACAACATATTGGCTTCACATAATTCCGTGATGCGTCGCGGTTTAATTAATATAATTTGAATGCGCAAGTAAAGACGTAGAGCGCAGTCCATCTGCGACTACAGCCGCTTATTTAGGTTTTAAACTTCCACGACTTGTTAATGAATGTTTTCCAATAGTCGTAGATTTTACGTAAATAACCGTAATAATCATAGGAATTTGTTTTACAGCAGTTGTCGATCGTAATTTTGACAGGATGCCAGAAATCAGCAGATCTACAGCGACGCATTACAGCAACATGTTTGTTCCTACGCGTTTACTCTGTGTCTGCAGAACTGCAGTTTGACTTGTTTTGACTGTGCGTGTCATTGTAACTGAGGCTGAGAGACTTATTCGACCCGTGTACGTTTCAACATTTTCATTTCCCATCCGTCCATCCAGCCACTTTCACCGGCGTTTTTGTTTCTCTTTCGTTGAGCTGCAAACGGATTTTAATCAAAGCACCGCCTTACAAACCAATTAAACAGGCAAAAATATTTGTTTTTTACAAAAATACACGGAATTGGAGGTAATATGTTTTTATTGTTTAGAGACAAACGGAAAACAAAAAGTCGTTCTATCGTTACCTCTGCTTATAATTTGGTGGAGACATCAAACTCTTACACAAACACGTGACGTGTTTCGGAGTCATGTGTCCAGACAGAGAGTGACCAATACACAAATGTGTGGATGTGCAAATGCAGGCTACGAGAGGAAAGGGGGAGTGGCGCACTAAATGTAGCGAGACTTTGTTTTGACTGTGCGTGTCATTGTAACTGAATGAGTGGCTGATGTGACTTATTCGGCCCGTGTATGTTTCAAAACTTTGATTTCCCATCCGTCTATCTATCCTGAATAAAAGCACCGCATTACAAACCAATAAACCGAACAAAAATATTTTTAACAGAAACACACGGACTTGAATTTAAAGCTGTTTTTTCGTTTAGAGAAAAACGAAAAACAAAAAACCTCTGCTTTTAATTTTTAATGGAAGCTCATCCGTGGACGGGTCGCGGGGCAGCAGTCGTAGCAGAGAGCTCCCGACTGCC
Source organism: Betta splendens (assembly GCF_900634795.4). NCBI lineage: Eukaryota > Metazoa > Chordata > Actinopteri > Anabantiformes > Osphronemidae > Betta > Betta splendens. The sequence continues at coordinate 33,625,642 of NC_040884.2, read as the reverse complement.
GCTCGAATGAAACACGAGATCGAATGAAATGTGATGTGTTTCGTACTCAGATGACTTGGATCTGAGTTCGACCAAGCTTTTGCTTGTCTCATGTTTGCTCACAGTCGCAAAGGCAAACTTCTCATCCCTCCCCTCCGCCGTAGAGGCGCATAGACATGCTAATGTGTTGCTACACTCGATCAGCAGGTGAGAAATACTTCAGCTCCGGGATAAAGCTCCGTGGGAGACTGGGCAGCATCGGGCGGCGTGATCAGCTGCAGGTCTAAGACTCATTAATGCAGCAAGTAGTTTGTTCTACATGTTTACTCTGCAAAAATAAAACGTATGTATTTATCGTAGCTTTCTGATCTAAGTTATTTGTAGCACTTCGACATTCGTCTAAAATATGCAGTGCATTTTAAAATGAAAATACTATTATTATTATTTATTACCTTTATTGTAAACAAAGTATTAATTGCACAATTTGGACTGGCGAAGATTTGCGCTTCTTTCATAATAATCATGGATAATCAAGGAAGAAACTGCAGTTCATAGATGTTATTCAGGGACGGTTTAATAAAGATTCAGTGTGTTTTTCAACTGAACTGTCAGCCAAGGTACGTGCATTATCAAATGAATGCGCCTGTCAGCGGGGAAGACATCAACTCTATTCAGTCGCTCTTCAGTCGCTGCTGCCGTCTCCTCCCCAGTTCACACACCTTTACTGGGTTTTCTAAATATACCAGTTCCTACTACAAGGTGTTCCTACGAAGTTAACCAGCTGTTTATTTCGTTATTACTGCTTTCACCTGTACCACATAAAGTCATTGCAGAGCTACAGCTGTGTTCCTACAAAGTTAACCAGCTGTTTATTTCGTTATCTCTTTCATGTCCGTCTGTTGAATGAAAGTGGGCGTGGCCATCCACGTAACAGAGCAGGGACACTGGGGGAAGGGAAACGCGCATCAACACGCAGGACAAAGATCTGCGTTTCTCTGCTGCTACAGCCTCGGCTGCGTTGGGTTGTTAGTCTCCCTTTCACCTGTACCATATGAAATGTGTTCCTACGAAGTTGCTCAGCCGCTTTCAGAATCAGAATCTTTTTTATTCCCCATGCAGGTTTGAACAGGGCAAACATTATTTTTATTTACAAAAAAAAATTAATACGTTTCCAGATTGACCGGTGATGCCGCACGGGTTGCTCTCAGTTAAAACAGCTGTTTGAAGCAGGGAAAAGCGAGTTAGCTGTCCTTGTCGATGCCTTGACAATGTTTTATCATCGGTTAGATCTCTGAGCCCCGACTTTTATGTCTTCTTTGGATTAAAAAACAAATGTTGAATGTTCTCAAATAATATAATATTGCCGCCCTCCGCGGCTCCCAGTGTTTGTTTTTTTTTTCATTTAAAACGTGGGTGTTACCGGTGGCAGACCCCTGGTCTAGATCATCCTTATTCACTTTTTAAAATTGTAGTAGTGTAACCTTAGTTAATATTCCTTTTTATTTTTTTTTTATTTTATGTTTGGGAAACGTGACATTTCAGCTACTGTGATTTTATTTGTCATCAACATTAGTTCCTACCTGTCCTTGTTGATGGGGGACAGGAAAAAGGTGACGCGCGTTGGATAAGAGCGGCGTAAAGAAAAAAGTGTACATGTGCCGTACTGTCTTGCCGTGTGGTGCATTAAAGAAGCATTCCACGGAAAGAAAATTGCCCGTACCAACAGCGAGAAATCAGGGTTACAGTAGCTTGTCTGCCACAAATCGAACGCTGCACGCAGGAGGGCGCACCGTTCAGCTTCCTATTTTCGGTTTTAAACTGCCATAATTTGCCATAATTTACTTACGTTCATAACTTCATACTATAACGCGACCAGCGGTTCATGGTCTTGGCGATCCATGCACTAAGTAATACAACGTTGTCATCTCGTGATCACATGATGATGATGAGACGCTGTTTTTCCAATAATTAAAATAAAAAAACTGCTTTCACTCAGACTCGAACCCCGGACAAAAAAAAGACGTTGTGGCCATGCACGTTAACCACTAGGCCACCCAAGACCTGATCATTGGTTGTTCTACAAGAGCCTATATGACGTAAGCAACTACGATGTTTTAGGACCAAAAGTGGGAGTCAATCGCCACCTACAGGCCAGAAGGACGTAACACACTCCTCCCGCAGTACAAACCCGCCACTGACGCGGCAGATTTGAAACCCAAACACGGTGGGGGTAGACACTTTTACCGGCTGCCTCTGTATAAATTAAGTCCCCCAGCAGTCTATGTCTATTGCAGCTTAACTAAGAGATGGTTCCTGTGACTAACAATAATTGCCAGTGACCTGAACCATCTCTAACTATAAGCTTTATCAAAGAGGAAGGTTTTAAGCCTAATCTTAAAGGTGGAGAGTGTGTCAGCTTCTCAAACCTGAAGAGGGAGCTGGTTCCAGAGGAGAGGAGCTTGGTAGCTAAAAGCTCTGCCCCCTGTTCTACATTTAAACACTCTAGGAACCACAAGTAGCCCAGCGCTCTGAGAACGAAGTGTTCTGCTGGGAGCATAAGGAACTATAAGGTCTTTAAGATAAGAAGGAGCTTTATCATTGAGTACTTTGTATGTGAGTAGGAGAATTTTAAATTCTATCCTACATTTTACAGGCAGCCAGTGCAGAGAAGCTAATGTAGGAGAAATGTGATCTCTCTTTTTAAGTCCTGTCAGAACTCTGGCTGCAGCATTTTGAATGAGCTGTAGGCTTTTTAAGGAGCTGTTAGGACATCCTATGAGTAAGGAGTTACAGTAGTCCAGCCTAGAGGTAACAAATGCATGAATCAGTTTCTCTGCATCGCTCTGAGAGAGGATGCTTCTGATTTTAACTATATTTCTAAGGTGGAAGTAGGCGGTTCTGGAGATTTGTTTAATGTATGATGTAAAAGAGAGATCCTGGTCAAACATGACACCAAGGTTCCTCACAGTAGAATCTGAAGCTAATGTTATGCCATCCAGGGTGGCTATCTGACTCAATAGTGTCTCTCTCAGATTTTTAGGCCCAACAATAAGAATCTCGGTTTTATCTGAGTTTAGTTGAAGGAAGTTTTGGGACATCCAGGATTTGATGTCTTTTAAACAACCCTGAATTTTGACTAGTTGATCTGTTTCATTTGGTTCCAAGGACATGTATAGCTGAGTATCATCTGCATAAAAATGAAAATTAATAGAATGCTTTCTAATAATCTCACCTAGAGGAGACATGTATAGGCTAAACAGAATTGGACCCAGCACAGAACCCTGTGGAACTCCATAGCTAATCCTTGTGCGTGTGGAGAATTTATCATTAACATGAACAAACTGGAATCTGTTCAACAAATAGGATTTAAACCATCCCAATGCTGTTCCATTAATACCGATTCTATGTTCTAGTGTCTGTAATAGAATGTTATGATCAATTGTATCAAATGCAGCACTAAGATCTAACAGGACAAGGACAGAAACTAGACCATTGTCCGAAGCTAATAGAAGATCATTAGTGACTCTAACCAGAGCTGTTTCTGTGCTATGATGTTTTCTAAATCCTGACTGAAAAACGTCGTACAGGTTATTCCCACTAAGGTGGTCAGATAATTGTTTAGCCACGATTTTTTCCAGAATCTTGGAAATAAAGGGTAAATTTGAAATGGGCCTATAGTTGGCTAGTTGTCCAGGGTCAAGGGTTGTTTTTTTCAATAGAGGTTTGACCACAGCCACCTTAAAAGCCTGTGGTACATAGCGTAGTTGTAAAGATTGGTTGATTTGATTTAATATGGATGAGCTGATTAAAGGTAGAACTTCTTTGAGTAATCTGGTTGGGATTGGATCTAAAAGACAAGTGGATGACTTGGAAGAGTTAATTATTGAGGTTAACCCCATATGAGTTATGGGGGAGAAGCTGTCTAGGTAAGACAGAGGATTTAATAAATTTAAAGTTGATGGATCTAGACAGTGCTTTCTGTCATTTGGAAGAAGTCGCTGCTGAATGTTTTTTCTAATGATGATAATTTTATTAGTAAAGCAGTTCATAAAGTCATTGCTGCTGAGATTTAAGGGGATAGTAGACTCAATACAGCTATGACTCTTTGTCAGCCTGGCTACAGTGCTGAAAAGAAACCTGGGGTTGTTTTTGTTTTCCTCAATTAGGGAGGAATAATATGTTTATCTAGCAGCACAAAGTGATTTTTTATATTTCATTAGACTGTCCTTCCATGCAATGCAGTTTACATTTATTTTGTTGGAACGCCACTGTCTTTCTAGTTGTCTAGTCCTTTGCTTTAGGCTGCGGATGTCTGAGTTATACCACGGAGCTAACCTCCTCTGATTTACTGTCTGTTACTTACTTACTGTTACTTACTGTCTTCTTCAGAGGAGCCACTGTGTCTAACATTGTACGTAGAGAAGCTGCAGCATCATCTACAAGACAGTCAACCTGTTCATAAGGATTAAGGTGACTGTTCTCTGTGTATCTACAAGACATTGAGGCAAAAGATGATGGAATCATCTGCTTGAATCTGGCAACAGCATTGTCAGATAAACATCTGCTATAGTAAAATTTCTTTCCAGCTGTTATAGGGTCAGTTGTGCTAAATTCAAAAGTTAATAAGAAATGGTCAGATAACAGAGGGTTTTGGGGAAGAACTATTAAATTATTAATTTCAACCCCATATGTCAGGACAAGATCTAGGGTGTGGTTAAAACGATGAGTGGGTTCATTTACCTGCTGTGTAAAACCAATAGTGTCTATTAAGGAGTTAAAAGCAGTGCTGAGACAGTTGCTGTCAACATCTACATGAATGTTAAAGTCTCCCACTACAATGACTTTATCTGTGCTAAGAACTAAGTCAGATAAGAATTCAGAGAATTCAGTTAAGAACCCTGAATATGGAGCAGGAGGACGGTAAACAATACAAAATACAACTGGCTTCTGAGTTTTAGAGTCTGGGTGAGAAAGGCTCAGAGTGAGGCTCTCAAATGAGTTATAACTATGTTTAGGTTTAGGAGTAATTAATAAATCTGATTTATAAATGGCTGCTACTCCTCCACCTCTACCTGTACATCTTGGAACATGATAGTTGATGTGACTCATTGGAGTCGACTCATTTAAAGTAACATATTCATCCTGCTGCAGCCAGGTTTAAGTGAGACAGAACAGATCTATGTGATGGTCACTTATCAAGTCATTTATTAAAAAGGATTTAGATGAGAGAGATCTGATATTTAATAAACCACACTTTATTAACTTACCGTTACTTTGTTCTGTAAGAGGAACTGTTTTGATGTTTATTAAATTCTGGTAAGTCACTCCTCTTTGATTTGTTTGTGACTTGTATAGTTTAGGTGGTCGAGAAGCAGACACAGTCTCTATGCGATAACTAAGACTAAGAGTGGGTCGCGGCTGTAGAGAACATGCAGAGAGGCGTGTAAGACTGCGACTCTGCGTCCTGGGCTCCACTCTGAGTTGTCACGGAGTGGGGGGACTAAGCAACATGGCCATGTTACTAGAAAGCAGAGAGGCTCCGTTCAACGTGGGATGGATGCCGTCTCTTCTAATCAGCCCAGGTTTTCCCCAAAAAGTGCTCCAATTAGCCACAAAGCCCACATCGTTTGCAGGACACCACCTAGACAACCAGCGGTGGAGCGATGACAGCCGGCTATACATGTCATCGCTGGTCACATTGGGGAGGGGTCCAGAGAAAACTACGGAGTCCGACATTGTTTTGGCGAACGAACACACCGACTCAATGTTAGTTTTAGTGACTTCCGATTGGCGTAACCGGGCGTCATTAGCTCCTGCGTGTATTATGATCTTAGCGTACTTACGTTTATCCTTAGACAGGAGCTTAAGATAAGACTCAATGTCGCCCGCTCTGGCCCCAGGCAAACACCTAACTATGACCGCTGGATTCTCTAACTTCACGTTTCGGACTATGGAGTCACCAATGATCAGAGTGGGTTTCTCAGCGGGTGTGTCGCTGAGTGGGGAAAATCTGTTTGAAACGTGAAGCGGTTGGTGGTGAACCGTGGGCGCCTGCCTAAAGCTACGTTTCTTACGAGCCGTGACCCAGTCGTTGCCCAGCTGCCTGGGACCTGCCGGGGGACTGGTAGCAGCTAAGCTAGGAGGCTCCGCACCGGCTAAAGGGACCTGGCTAGCTGGCCTGTTTTCTAAAGTGCAAAGCCGAGACTCTAAGTCTAACAACCTCGCCTCCAACCCTGCAACTAGCGTACACCTATTACACATACCATTACCATCACTAAAGGAGGCAGAGGATAAGCTAAACATAAGACACACCGAGCACCGAACAGAGCGAGAGGGAGAGGAAAAGGGGGAAGCCATAGCAGGAAAGTAAGCTAGGAGCTACGCTAGCGGAGAAAACACTTAGATAACAGTGTAAATTAGCAGGACGTTTAATGAAAGGAAAAGATGCTTGAGTGTTACAAGCTTGTTTTGCAACGTTCAGCAGTCGCTATCAGATATAAAACGATAATATTTAGAAAAGAGCGGAGAGTAACGCTGTACACACACAGCGGCAGCAAACCTCAGTAACCGGAAGTGACGCGATACGCTTACCGTCAGTCAGCCAACCCGAGGATGTCTCGGTGAAGGTACAGGTGAAGGTACAGGCAAGGATTAAGCAAACTCACGGTCAGTTGGTCAGTCACGGTTCTTTCCCAGGCTACGGTACAGACGAGGTTCAGGCAGGATACAATGGTCAAGGCAATCAGGGTCAAAACACAAGAGACTATACATGAATCGCTGGAAAGAAGTTCGGGACTTAACAATCTGGCGGCTTGAGTCTGTGCGAGGTGGATGCTATATACTGGTAGGTGATTACTTAATTACTGACAGGTGTGGATACTGGGAACCGGTAAGTGAACAGCTGACAGAGACAGGAAGTTAACAAAATAAAACAGGACGTGGCGTGACAACAAGACATGGCGTGAACATGACACCCAGCAGTCCTGGGATTTGATTTCCGCGGGTTCCGCAGCCTTTCATTTATCCGGTCTCTTATATCTTTCCAGTCCTTTTCCGTAATGGAGGAGTACCGGTGCATGACATGTTCTTTAATCTTCAGCAGGACGTTTTTGGGGAGACCTTGTTTTCCATCTGAGCCCTTACAGTTTACTTTTTGAACCCAGGAAGAGTACGTAGTGAAGTCCACTATTTGCATAAAAATTCTGGCCGCATAGTCATCCAGACGTGGACGGCCGTCTTTGTGTTTGGCCTCATTGAAAATCATTTCCTCTACATCTGGTTCAACTGCTTGTAGGACTATGTCCGGCAGAATAGTTGGACTGGCTGTGGCCGCTCGTGCTGGCGTGGAAGTACGCACGCTCTGGGCCGGGATAGCGATGGGCCAACGAGAGCCAGATGCCATCGGTGACAACGAGAGCTGAAGGACAGGAAAGTCATCTTGAGGATGGCTGTCATTCCAAAGTTGCCTCCTGCTCTGGCGATGGTCACAGGTGCACCTTTGCTCGAGCATCATCCGCATCGTGGCCTGTCGCTCTGCCTCCAATCTCTGGCTCATCAGCCCTTCCATGGTCTGAATCATCTTCTGACGCTCTGCCTCCAATCTCTGGCTGATCAGCCCTTCCATGGTCTGCATCGTCGCCTGACGCTCTGCCTGCGAACTGTTATGCAGCAGTTATCTGTTATCCGCGTTCTGCGTGCGGCAGGGAAGACTCTCCGTGAGATCAGGGCTCATCTTGCATCCGCTGGAGTCAACGTGTCTGAGCGGACCATAAGCCGGCACTTTAAAGTCCGTGAGCCAAGGTGTGCGCATCCGAGAAAATTGTTGAGGTAAGTCAAATGTCTTTTTGTGGTTTATATCCAAACGACGCTAAAGCGTGTTTACCACTTGAAAACTTCTTTCGATTTATATGAGTGCTTTTTGTCTTTCTAGTCATGTTATGTCTGCCATAGACGTAAAAGAGGATATTATTTAATTAAAAAAGGAATTGTACAGAATCTCTCTAAGGTAGGCAAGAAATTAGCAGATCAACAACAAATTAATGAACCACCAAGTCATTTGACCACTTTAATATCTGTATGAGACCAGTTAAACATGTCCTCGGAATCGGAAAATGGAATCGCCGAAGACTTGTAGCGGATGCATTAACTGCTTGTTTACCAACAAAAGGAAACCTCTATTTATACTTAAACGGCTTATTCAGTATTAGTATTACTAGCACAATTTGCGCTGTCGATTATTTGCTCTTCTTCCATAATAATCATGGATAATCAAGGAAGAAACTGCAGTTCACAGATGTTATTCAGGGACGGCTTGTAAAGATTCAGTGTGTTTTTCAACTGAACTGTCAGCCAAGGTACGTGCATTATCAAATGAATGCGCCTGTCAGCGGGGAAGACATCAACTCTATTCAGTCGCTCTTCAGTCGCTGCTGCCGTCTCCTCCCCAGTTCACACACCTTAACACTAGGACTACTGGGTTTTCTAAATATACCAGTTCTTAATACAAGGTGTTCCTACGAAGTTAACCAGCTGTTTATTTCGTTATTACTGCTTTCATCTGTACCACATAAAGACATTGCAGAGCTACAGCCATGTTACAAAGTTAACCAGCTGTTTATTTCGTTATTCCCTCTTTCATGTCCGTCTGGTGAATGGAAGGGGGCGTGGCCATCCACGTCCCAGAGCAGGGACACTGGGGGGAGGGGAAACACACATCAACACGCAGGACAAAGATCTGCGTTTCTCTGCTGCTACAGCCTCGGCTGCGTTGGGTTGTTCGTCTCCCTTTCACCTCTACCACATGAAATGTGTTCCTACAAAGTTGATCAGCTGCTTTCAGAATCAGAATCGTTTTTATTCCCCGGGTTTGAACAGGGCAAACATTATTTTTATTTACAAAAAAAAAACAATTAAGACGTTCACATGTGATTTGTAAATGCTGCACTGAGCTCCTTTGCTTTGACGAGTTTTGTGTCAACATGAAAGCGGGCAGAACAACGTCCGGACCAATGAATACGTTTCCAGATTGACCGGTGATGATCACAGCTGTTTCCTGTCACTCCCGGTCCACCATGCACACCTGTCAATAATTTAGCTAATCACTCTTCTGTATTTAACCACCAGTACTTACCATAGCCAGTTGCCAAATTGTCGAGTTTCATACCACTTTCCAGCGTACCAGTATAGCTTACCCTGTTCAACGATCACGCTTGTCTCTGACCGCTGATCCCTGCCTGTTCCCTGACTGTACCTACGCCTGGATCTCTTGGTAACATTCTGATTGTCTGACCACGCTTTCGTCTACTCCCTGTCTGTACCTCTGCTGAGCTTACTCATTGCCGAAACCTTGCCTGTCCCTGGAACCGAACCTTGCCAGCTCCTTTTGTGCCTTTAACCTAAGATTTATCGTGTATTACCTGGATAGCCCTGACTACATGGAGAATAAAAGAATTGCTTGTTAATTCATCACCGTGTCTGCACTGTGCATGTGGGTCCTAAATCCGCCGAAGCCTGACACGTATGTCCTTTTACACTAAGCGATTCTTCTTTTGAACCCATAACAAGTTTTCCACTCATGGAAACATGAAACGCATTAATAACCATATTTACTTTTTACTTTTAATTACTTTTAATTTTGTACGGTTGCTGTCTGGTGGTGAAGACTCAGATTGCCCTGAACCCGTCTTTCAGAGTCCGGCGGTTTCCTGCCTTAGATTTTTTGTGTGTTCCGTCCGGAACCTTCCCAAAATGCCTTTTTATCGGACGTCTCCGTAAAAAGGGAACCAACCTGATCTGGCGACAGAGCCTTTCCCGAAGTATTTCCTCAATGTTAGGCCCCTCCCGGGTCCCTCATATCTTGAAAATACTTCACTCTGCAAACGCGCTCCATCTTTCAGAAGCCGTCTTTTATACTCAGTCCCCCACATGTGGACCACGCACAGATCAAAAAAACATGTCTGTACCCTCAGTACTGACGAAAGCTCTGTTCCACGAGCCAACCCTTAGCAACCGACGTCTCACCACCCAGAGCAGACTTTGACCTAATTAAGAACATGTATTATTGGGATTATTATATTTTTTTCAATCTAATTAATTTTCCTAATCAAATTTAGTATTATAACCAAATAAGAGATTTCTTTTCCTTTTTTTAACCAATTGAAATGCTTCAGCCAAATTAAAAATAAAAGTTCCAATCTTTTTGTTTTTTCCCAAATCAAAGAAATCTCTCTTAACGGGCCAAGCCAAGTTAAGATTTGAGTTTGAATCTGAGTTCGTGGATCTCGTCAGAGGCGATCCAGACGGGTGCGCAGTCCTCCCAGCTCTGAATAGCTGTAGAGGTTTGGAGGCTAAGCGACCCTAGTCCCTAGTCGCTGACGGCCAACTATCTGTGAGAAAGGAGCACCAAGTCTCAACAGACAGAGAGACACAACACCCCGACCTTGGGTTTGGGAGCTAGAGTTGAGAGTCTATCAGGCAGAGACAACCATTGAACAATCTAGGTGAAATGTCAAATGCATACAGTGAGACAAGACATAAAATATTAAATGCAAAACATAAATCATAAATCGTATAATAACTGCATAGAAGTAAGGAAGAAACAATTTTTCCCATAACAAACCGAAAGCTGAGGTTAATCCCTAACTTACCCTCAAACCTACCTGGGTATGTCACATAACCCGCTTTCTGGAACACACCCCTGATCTGAACCCGAATGGTGTTATGTTATTAGACTTCTGTGCTAGGCACAGTTTGGCCATAACAAACACCATGTTCGAACATAAGGGTGTCCATCGGTGCACATGGCACCAGGACACCCTAGGCCGGAGGTCAATGATAGACGTTGTAGTCGTTTCACCTGACCTTGGGCCATATGTTTTGGACACTCGGGTGAAGAGAGGGGCTGAGCTGTCAACTGATTACCACCTGGTGGTGAGTAGGATCCGCTGGAAGGGAAGGAGGCTGGAACGACTTGGCAGGCCCAAACGTATTGTGAGGGTCTGTTGGGAAAGCCAGTCAGACGGACCTTTAAATCAGACCTCCAGGAGAGCTTCGACCAGATTCCGAGAGACTTTGGAGACATAGAGTCCGAGTGGACCATGTTCTCCATTTCCATCGTCAACACGGCTGTTCAGAGCTGTGGACGCAGGGTCTCCGGTGCCTGTCCCCCGGTGCCCAAAGAGATTCTGGCAAACCGTTTGGCGCCTCAGAAGGGGGAAGCAGTCCTTTACCAATTCTGTTTACAGGGGAGGTGGGGAGCTGTTGACCTCAACTGGGGATGTTATTGGACGGTGGAAAGAGTACTTTGAGGATCTCCTCAACCCCTTTGACATGCATTCTGCTGAGGAAGCAGAGGCAGGGGACTCAGATGCGGACTCGCCCATCACCCAGGCTGAGGTCACCGAGGTAGTTAGTAAGCTCCTCGGGGGCAGAGCAGCGGGGGTGGATGAAATCCGTCCAAAGTACCTCGAGTCTTTGGATGTTGTGGGGCTATCTTGGGTGACATGCCTCAGCAACATCGTGTGGATGGGGAAAAAGTTCCTCTGGACTGGACAAACGGGTTGGTTTAGGGCATCTGGTTCGGATGCCTCCTGGACGCTTCCCTTGGGAGGTGTTCTGGGCATGTCCCACCGGTAGGAGGCCCCGATGAAGACCCAGGACACGCTGGAGAGACTACATCTCTCGTCTGGCCTGGGAACGTCTTGGGGTCCCACCTGAAGAGCTGGAGGAAGTGTCCAGAGAGAAGGAAGTCTGGAACTCTCTGCTCAGACTGCCGGCCCCGGATAAGCGGATGAAAATGTATATATATATATATATATATATATATATATATATATATATATATATATATATATAATCAATTTAGATAAAATTGGTAAATTGGTTTAATTGTAACTTCAACAATTTTTTCCCCACCCTCAAATTAGTTTTGTACAAAATTATTTATTTTGCAGCAGCAATAAGATTTTAGTATACATAGTTTTTTTAGTTACCATTAGGGCTGTTTGATGGCTTTCTGCATCCTAAGCAGCCAGTGAATTGCATTTTCACTGTGCATAAAAAAAAAAAATTTCAACACTAATATGTATTTTGAGTGTAGAAGACCTATGCAATGAAACACATTTAAATGATTATAAATATTAAAAATAAATGCATATTTTATACTCACAACAAAAACTGATTCTAGTCAGTCTAAGCGTATTCATGCAAAACCCTAAATTTATTGTGGTCATTTTTGGCCACGAACAACATGAAAAGTAGTAAAAACAAACAGAGGGTTAAATAAATATATGCATTTCATAAATTAAATGATTTTAATCCATTTTTTCTTGTATGTTACAGATAAAACAAACAACGAATCATTGTCTGCTATCCAAAGAAGCATTTTTACAGTTTGTTTGGATGATGGAAAGCCCCCAATGTCAGGTGAAATCATGTATCGCAAACATGGTATTCTACAGATGTTGCATGGAGGAGGCAGTAACTGGAACAGTGGAAACCGCTGGTTTGACAAAGGGTTACAGGTGAAATTACGCATATACCTTTAACAAATTTAATTTTGTGTCTTTCTCTGTGTCTTTTTCTGCCATTTACAAATACCAGTGGAATAATAATAACAATATAAAAATGCAAACTGTAAGTGTCATACATTTATTATAATAGTGTTGCTTCTGCCTCATCTGTAGTTTTCATAATGCTGTTGTCACAATCCGGGTTTTTGTATGGTCATAGCCTGTTTTATTTTGTACATATCCGGTTTCTGTCACACCATGTTTAGGTTTGATCTTTGCCTTACGTTTCACCTTTTGGTACATTTGTAAAGTCCAATTCAATCTAAAACAGCCATCCATCCATTTTCCAAGCCGCTTATTCCCATATGCGAGGTCGCGGGGATGCTGGAGCCTATGGGTAGGCTGAGAGGCAGGGTACACCCTGGACGGGTCGCCAGTCCGTCACAGGGCAACACAGAGACATACAACACACACTCACACACCTACGGGCCCTAATGGGATGAAGCCGGAGAACCCACGCAAACCTCCGGGAATCAAACCCAGAACCTTCTTCCTGTGAGGCGACGGTGCTACCCACCGCATCAGCCAGTAACTGATAAACCTCCAGAAGTAGTTTGGCAGCTGTGGCAGCATGAGGTCCCAGGGCTCCGCTGTCTCCCCGCCACACCTGAATCCTGCCGCACCAGGTCCTCAGCCACGCTTTCGCTCAAGCCCTAGTGCAGCCGCGTCCCGTTCAAGCCCTAGGGCAGCCACGTCCCGCTCAAGCCCCAGCGCAACCATGTCCCACTCAAGCTCCGGCTTTGTTTCAGTCATTGTACTCAATGCATTAGTCATACCTGGCCCCTGCCGACGGGGGCTACGAGCCCAGAAGAGGAGGCCGCTCGCGGCCCTGTCTGCCCCAGACAGGGCCGCGAGCCCAGGGCGTGTTGTCCTTTGGACCCCCAGGAATTCCTGGGGGTCCAAAGGACAACACGCCCTGTTCCTTCCCTGGGGGGGGGCTGGTGCCTTCTGTTTTCCTGTGCATACAGTCGTAGCACTTCAAAGCGACCACCTTTTTTACCGCAGTATGTGCGCGTCGCCAGCGCGCCACGGGTGCGTCCCTGACTAAGGATTTTTAATCCTGAAGCCAGCTGAAAAAAAATCAGGGTGCTATTCTCGTTTTAACCACCAGGTGGCACAAAGATGTGAGGTCCGACTGTTCATTTCTATCTGTGTCTGCTTATTAAGCACAAAAAACAATGTCATGGTATTGTATCATTAAATGTAGAGTAGTTCATTTTATATTATACTTATTTTTTTTTATAAATTTATTATTATAAATAGTATAGATTATTATGCGTCTTTGCTCGCTAGTGCGCTAGTGTTTGTTGTCAATTGCCGAAGCTGCTGATGTTTTTACAGTTTCCAGGCCAGCCGAGAGACACAGTCCCTCCTCCAGCCAATCCAATAGAATAATATAAGTATAATAACATAAAATAGGAATCTATATTTATTCATCAATCTGTGTTAAAAATGTATTTTACATGTATATCTGTAATCGTCTTCTGGTTTGTTGATCATGAGGAAAAAATACAAAACAAACTGGATTCGTTTCGTTTCGTCCTCTTTTTATATGAGCGACAAACGGAATTCAAGTGTTGTTGTTTTTTCGACACAAGGCACGGAGTTGGATTTAAAGCTGATATTTCGTTGTGGGAAAAAAGCAGAGAACGAAAAACTAAGTCGTTCTCTCGTTGTAGCAGCGTTTAAGTTTAACCAAACTCTTAAAATTTACTCTGACCACAATGACCTATAGTTTGCTCTGACTCTGAATGAAAAGCCTGAATGACAGATGATGTGTCCAGGTAGAGCTTAACCAGAAATGTATGCATGTGATAATGCAGGGAACGAGAGAATCGGGGAAGTGGCGTCACCGTCTGAAGCTGACAGTGATGTGACGTTCCAACGATGGTGCTGAGGAACCACTTATTCATAGGCAGATAACTTGGATCAAGTTGTCAATGCGCGCTAGTGTTTGTTGTCAAATGCTGATCTCGCTGCTGCCTTTATACAGTATGTCCTCGTGTGTAAGTACTGTGTCGGGTCTGTATACGCTCTACGTTTGATTTCCCCCTCTAGAATAAATGAAGCCGTTTTCTAGGTAAATTGTCCAGAAAATAAAATACAAAGAACATCCGCTTCCTTATTTGTCTTGATATAAGCGACAAACGGAATTTAATTACAGCACCGTGTTAAAACCAAAACGAGCTGAAAACAGTGTTTTCATTAGATTTAAAGCCGTTTCCCGTTTTCTCGTTTTGTGGAGAAAAAGATTTTATTCTGGGGGACAAATCAAACAATTGGAACATACACGGACCGTTTTCCGTTTCTCGATTAAAAAGAAACAAACAGCATTTATTCAAAGCAGCGTGTTAAAAACGAAAAAACGAGCTGAAAAGATTTAAAGCCACTTTCCGTTTTCTCAGTTGGTTTCAACGATTTGGTGCAATTAAACAGTTAAAACACTAAGACATAGGCAATGTGCCCTTTAAACGGAAGCTGCAGTATTATACTTTACCGTAATGACATTTACCACAATATCTGCAGAAAAACAAAGTTTTATTACACAGGCAACACAGTGGATTTGGAACTCGCTCCGCGCAAGTTACGGCATCTGATGTTGATTCAGTTCCAAAAGCAAACTTCAAACCCCATCCCCTACTACGTATTGGCACAGAGACATTAACATATTGTCTCCACTCAGTCAATAGGTGTAAAATACTTTAGCTCTGAGACAAAGAAAAACTCCATGGGAGATCGGGCGCGTGATCAGATGCACCTACGTAGCTGTGAGACGCCAAAACCTTTCACTTGACTTTTTTTAAATGCTCTTCTTATGGTATTTCACACAAGTCTGGCAGACTACCACTGCTAAGTTGTGGAGGATATTATATAATAAAAATAAATAAATTGTTTCTCTGTCTGCTACAGCCTCGCTGCGTTGGGTTGTTAGTCTCCCTTTCACCTGTACCTTATGAAATGTGTTCCTGCAAAGTTGATCAGCCGCGTTCAGAATCAGAATCATTTTTATTCCCCAGGTTTGAACAGGGCAAACATTATTTTTATTTACAAAAAAATTAAAACGTTCACATGTGATTTGCCCGCTTTGATGTAGACAAAACTCATGAAAGCATTTTACTTTACATTCCGTTTATTTCGTTATTCCCACTTTCATATCTGTCTGATAAATAAAAGTGGGCGGGGCTATCAGTCCCCTAGCAAAGGTAAGCGCTGACTGTGGGGGCTGGGCGCATCAACATACAGGACAACGACCTGTGTTCCTCTGCTACAGCCTCCTCTTTCAGCCTGTTGTAATTGCAAATGCTGCACTGAGCTCTCTTTTACTTTGATAAGTTTTGTGTCTACATGAAATCGGGCAGAACAACGTCCATGCGTGTGTCACGCTGAAAGCGGCTGGTGAACCTCTTGGGAACAAGGCTCTAGCTCTGCAATGTCTTTATGTGGTACAGGTGAAAGGGAAAATAACGAAAGAAACGGAATATAAAAAGGAAACGCTTTCAAGCGTTTTCTGTTTATATTTTTAATGCACATTTATTAAAACTGTACTGTCGTTTTTTCGTAATTTTTGGTGATGTTACAGTGCAAACTGTATGGGATTTTTTTTAAACAAATAAAAATAATGTTTGCCCTGTTCAGACCTGGGGAATAAAAACGATTCTGATTCTGAAAGCGGCTGATCAACTTCGTAGGAACACATTTCATGTGGTACAGTGAAAGGGACACTAACAACCCAACGCAGCCGAGGCTGTAGCAGCAGAGAAACGCAGATCTTTGTCCTGCATGTTGATGCGTGTTTCCCCTTCCCCCAGTGTCCCTGCTCTGGGACGTGGATGGCCCCGCCCATTTTCATTCACCAGACGGACATGAAAGAGGGAATAACGAAATAAACAGCTGGTTAACTTTGTAGGAACGTGGCTGTAGCCACATTTTTGTAAAAATGTTCAGTAATTACAACTCCTGCTTCCACCGGGATTCGAACCCGGGGTAAAAAATTGACACGTCAAGGCTGTTAACAATAAACAAACCATTACACCACGGAGGCGTTGTGACATAGCTCTACATGGGCCTATATAACATAAGTATAAGAGAGCCTCATAAAGGCCAGTGTGGGGGCTGATCGCCACCTATAGGCCAAATAGACGTAACACAGCTCCAACGCGCTAAAAACCCGGTGATACCGCGCTGAAAATGCAAACAGATTGCCGTAAAAGCTGACACATTGAAGTGCTACGACTGTAGGTGTCGTCCCTGGAGGTGCCGGTGGTCCCGCAGCAGCACGTTTGGCCTCACCCCTGGTGGTCCAACATTTGTCTCCAGGGGTCCGGAGATGACTGCTCAAACCTCGGATCCAGGGTACTCTGTGTTTTTGTTTTCCTTGTACCACGTTTACCTCAACTACTGGTGGCCCGGGCCCAGCCACCTTAGCCTCGGTTCCTGCTGGTCTGGCACCGGCCACATTTGTCTCGGCTTTTGGTGGTCCGGCCCCAACCATGTCTGCCCCAGCTCCACGTCTGCCCTCATCTCTGGTTCTGGCTCCAGCGCCTCGTCTGTCCTTGTCTCTGGTTCTGGCTCCAGCGCACCATCTGTTCTCGTCTCTGGTCCTGGCTCTGGCTCCACGTCAGGCCTCGTCTTTGGTTCTG
The DNA here is from genome assembly GCF_900634795.4 of Betta splendens. Classification (NCBI taxonomy): domain Eukaryota; kingdom Metazoa; phylum Chordata; class Actinopteri; order Anabantiformes; family Osphronemidae; genus Betta; species Betta splendens. Next base: position 33,608,454 of record NC_040884.2, on the reverse strand, counting down.
GCTCCAAGTCTGTCCTTGTCTCTGGTTCCAGCTTCCCGCCGGCTCTCGTCTCGTCTGCCTGACTGGTGGCCTCGCCCTGGACGCAGGGGAGGCGCTGTCTCCTGCATCGTCGGTTTCTCAAGCTGTGAATTTGGGTCCATCTCTCCTGCTCACTCCTGCAGAGTCGTGACAAATGTAATCATGGAATCATGCAGACGGCTTCACTCACTGTACAATACCTATTGAGGTGTCACTGTACTGTAAATAAAACCGTTTCAATTAAGTTAATAAAACCTTACTTTATAATAGATAATTGCGTTTTTCCTTACACAAATTTAAGTTACGTTAAATAATAGATGTTCTATTACATTATTACAAAAACATGAGTAATTCCCAAGTAAACAGAGAAGTACTTCAATGATGAAAAACCATTCTGTTTTCTGGTATTTCTGGGAGTGTTACTAGCTTTACCTGGATAAATTTGTTTATTTTTCTGTTTAACATATGCACTTGGTCTGGCTCTGTTTGTGTTGTGTATTGAAATGTTAAATCAAAATTTTAAGTACCAAAACAGACCTTTGAAGAGTTGGGATAAAATGCTCTTTCTGTATCATTCTGTCAGATAATTATTGGACGAGATGGGACATGGGGTATAAACAGTTCACATGCCACTGCTGATGGTATAGTCCTCATGGATATGTGTGATCACGCTGTGGCAAAAATGTAAGTACACCAAAGATTATGGAGCTTATGTACCTGTCGATGTTGAAACATTAAGTGTTATAATTAGGAAAGTGACACATTTACTGTTATGTCTATTCTATGTATGCATTTTTATGTGAGATATTTCTCACATATATATTATTTGTTTGTTGTTTGTTTTTAAAACAGGAAAAATAAAAGAAATATGCAGTCTTCTACAAAGTATTTGGCCATGCCGAAGAAACTACATTTCAATATTACACCTGACATAAGAAAGGACATTGAGGAGGCTAAACACAATATTGACTTGTAAGTGCTTTTACTTAATTACACAATTACACAATTTTACAATTATTATATAATTTAGTTGTGGTGTGAACTTGGACCAGAGCCAGTTTAATCAAAAATACACTGTTGCAACACTCTTCCAGGCTGAGGCGTAATGTCACAATTTAATTGATTTTCTGAGCAAGTCGGAAACTGACTTCCCTCCTGCAGCCATACCGTCCACAAACTATACATCCACCTGTAATGATATTCGCGCCCAGTGTTATGGCAAGGTGTTTACTACCATCTAGTAGGTAGGAGTGACTATTGCGCCACCAGACTTAAATCAATACTGTGGCATTGTACAATAAAATACTCTGGAAAAACAACATTTTGAAACAAACACTTTATTTATTTATCATATAATAATAAAAATGATCATTATGAAATAGAATTTCATAATAAGATTTTACAGCTGAATGAAACACACTTCATAATATTAAGCTTAAGTAAATGTTATTTATTGTGTGTTATTTATTTTATTTATTAAAAATAGGTGTCATGTTAAAGTTAGTTGTTAGGCGGCACAATGGTGCGGTGGGTAGCACTGTCGCCTCACAGAAGAAGGTTCTGGGTTCAGTTCGTGGAGGCGGCCGAGCCTGGCATTAGGTTGATTGGACTCTCTCCATTGCTCGTAGGTGTGAGTGTGTGTGTGAATGGTTGTCTGTCTGCAATGGGCTGGCGACCCATCCAGGGTGTACCCTGCTTCTCGCCCATAGCCAGCTGAGTTAGGCTCCAGCACCCCCGTGACCCCGCATTAGGGAATAAGCGGCCTGGAAAATGGATGTGGAAGGATGTGGATGGAAGTGTCATGTTCACTTTGGAGTTCCATAAATACTAAATAAAAAGAGAGTGCTCAGCACTAAAATCTGTAATTCTGATTAGAATAAATGGTGTCAGTTGTACATAGCTTCAAATCAAATGCTAAACAAAATGTTTAATATATGCATTTTAATAGTTTAACTTCCATCCATGTCATTAGTCTTTAACAAATTACACATCAAATTACTTAACAAAGTCTCTAATTTCAGGGTATTTTTCAGTTTTTATTTTTATCATTACAGAATGGTGCAAAAACTCAGTCTGAGGGTTATGGTATTTCCTCATTTCGGAAAAAATCTCATAAAAGCATATAAGATGAGTCCTGATGCTTTTGTACAGATGGCGCTACAGCTGGCCTACTACAGGTGAGATGTAACAAATCAATGTTTATTAGAATGTCTATGCAAAGACTTTAGTGATGATAGATTACATTTTCTTACTAAAATAAACGTTTAAAGACTTTTTATAGGCTTTGGTTGCTATTTTAAACAGTTTTTATAATATTTTTTTGGTAGAATTTTTAAGCAATGCTGTGCAGTGATGGAACCTGTCTCCCTGCGAATGTTCAGATTGGGACGTGTAGCTCCAATCCATTCAAACTCGGGGGCCTCGGCTGCTTTTATAAAAGCCTTTGATGACCCCCAAAGAAAGGTTTGCTCAATAAGAAGGTTCTAACAAATTTGCGCAACTCTCATGTATTGTCATGTGATTATCACTCTCACACTCTGTTCATTAGGTACTACAGAGTAGATTTTATTCTTCTCATTACTTTGCTCAAATTCTTGTTAATTTGTTATGACAAAGATAATACTGTTACAGAGATAATGATTTAGAATTCTTTATATTACACCAGAAAACACTAGGATACTTCAAGTAAATATATTGGTAATATTATTACCTTTTTTCTTTTGTTTCAATACAGAATTTAGAAAAAGTAGATTTATTGGACAAAGCTGTAATGGAGCACAGAAGGCTAACCAAGATGGTGAGCTTAAGCAAGTTTTATCCATGGCAGGATTGTTTTTAGTGTAAAGATGGCATGTTGTTAATGGTTGATGATAAGTGTTCTTTTATCACAGAAGACTGATTAATTTGAAAAAGCACATAAAACTACTGCTTAATTACATGTTTTAAACAGGAACCAATGTTTTTAAAACTTCTTTACAAATATAAAGATGCATGTAAATAAAAACACTCTCCAATAGGTTAGTCAAAAAATATTAATATAAAGTAACTTTCATGTTTTCATGCTTGTTATTATTGCAAACAAATCATATCTTCATTTTAACAGGCCATTAATGGGCATGCTATTGGAGTGCATCTCACTGGTCTCATGTTGCAGGCTTTTGAGGAAAACATACCCTCATTAGGTATCTTCACGGATGTCTCCTTTGTAAAAGCAATGGATTTCAAGCTTTCTACAAGTCAGGTAAGGGTCTGAACGGATACACTGAAATAGGGTATGTTACTAATGAGGACAGGGGTCACTGCCCTGCTTGTTTTATAACTGTCTCTGCATTAACTTACTTATGATTACCTGAAGGCAGAAATTGAAGCTCAAAAGCAGAAATTGCCCACCCCTTATGAAGACTACTGTATTTTTGATTTCATTAAATTTTCTTTTGGAAAAGAAAAAAAAAAGAAAAAGCTTAAATGTATATTATACTATGTATATTTTTATATTTATTTACTATAGAAGCCCTAGAGGAAAATATTTTTTTGAGTGGAGAGCTTTTTTTCACTCATGCACTCGGTGGGAACGATGAAATTGCACTTTGGCCTGGAGGATGTCTGGCAGGTCCGAAGGCAGTTTTGTGCTTGAGAGGCAAAGGACGTTGCAGAGTTGCTCCTTTTTCTGTCGACCGTCAAACTGCGACCGCAAGGTGACAGTTCATGTCCTAAAAAGGACACATTCTGTTTGACCCACTGCAACTTTGAAAGCGAAGCTTTGTTTCCCGTCTTTGCTAAATGACGAAACAATGCAAGTGCAGCAATCTTGTTGTTTTGCTTAGTATCAGAAGCAATTAAAATGTAATCCACGTAAACTAACAACTGACTGTGGTTCTTCAATGCTATGTAACGGTAGGTTCAGTATTTCTTTGCCCTTGCCTATAGCAACCATACCTTTGGGAGTGGGGACAATAGAGATTCTAAATCGTGTCATCAAATCACGACCTAGCAAGTTTACAGGACACTTTGGACACAGCACCACTTCGGCACACCCAGTCTTAGGGTCAGTGAACATAACTGGCTTTGAAAAAGAATGTTTGGTCACCAGTCCATTAGCTGAATCGGGAAGAACTGTGGAGTCCGGGAATCTGACCTCTCAGCACAGTTTTGTCAGCTCCTGAATCGCACAAAAAAGTAAGTCGTGTACCGTTAAGAAGGAAATCTCTAGTGGGGAGCTGGTCAGCTGATGTAAATAGAAAGGAGTCTACCGACTGTGTGAGGTCCAGTGTCTCTGCATCATCACCTGCTGGTTTTACCAGTGAATTATTTAAATCTAGTCAGCTCATGTGTGGATTTCGTGGGGGTGGTCTGTTAAACTCTTTGGGAGTTCTAAGGATTTTGTCAGGGTGGCTAGGTCTACGGGGGCACTGTCTAGCGTAGTGCTTCTGGTCGAAGCTCTCCTGGAGGTGTACTTTAAAGGTCTGTCTGACAGAGGGTTCAGCAAGACGTACCCAACAGACCCTCACAATATGTTTTGGACTGCCAAGTCATTCCAGCCTCTTTCCCTGCCAGCAGATCCTACTCACCACCAGGTGGTTATCAGTTGATAGCTCAGCACCTCTCTTCATCTGAGTGTCCAAAACATATGGCAGAGCAAGCCAAGGGCTGGTGCAGGCTGGTGGCTTTGGAACCCAACTCCTTGAGAGGGTCCAGCCCCTCTGAAGGGTGGGGTCCCGGCTGCGCCATACCGGGCGACATCTCGGTCCTTGCTGGTCTTCCTTTTATAGGAGGGGTTAGTGATACTAACTATACTATAACTAAATACTATAATTGTACATAATGTAATTGTAAATAATACAGGCAGCCAGCCCTATTCCCTTATCATTTTTTATTATCTTGTTGGCCAAAATATAAAAACGAGATAACAACGCTGATTGTTCAGTAATTACAACTGTTTTTGACCTGTCATTGCCAGACCAATACACTTACCACTACACCACCCAGACATTCTGAATTATCTCTACATGGTCTATACTATAACATGGTCATAGTACAGCGTTATAGGGGCCAGTGTGGGGGCTGATCGCCACCTACAGGCCAAAAAGACGTAACACACGCTCCAACGTGTTGAAAACAAGGTGATACCGCAGTGAAAATGGATCACCTTGAAGGCTGACACTTTTAAATGCTATGACTGTATCTGTTTGTTGAAGGTTTTTTTTTGCATCAGTTTCTTTTCTGCATCAGTTTCACTTCACTGCTACTGCTAAACTGCTTTGCAGATCTGCTTATTTCTGTTTCAAGACATGAGGTTTAAAGATAGTTATGATCGACGACTGCCTTAAAGTGATTACAGTACATGACTGTAGAGGTAGCATAACAACAACCACTGGAAACTTGTAGTGCATAGTATTTGAAAGTTATGGCAGATTAATACTGACATTAGCAGCTGTATATCTCTACAAGGTGGTGCGCGCTAACGCGTACGGAAGTAAACTTCTGGCAGAAAGACACAACACTAGTGACTCAGCAGCACACAGGCCTGTCTGATGGTGGAGGAATAATGCTATTTCTATTCTGTTTGTCAGAAAAGTCTCAGTGGCGCTTGACAGCTACAACGCTGGCTTTGCCATTCTGTCTAATTGCAGAAGTTGCAGTAATGGACATAATTGGTTGGGACTGTTTAACCATGGCCAATGAAGTTTGCAGGAGGTTTTTTGATTTTGACACTCTTTGAGTATGTTCACAGATCATGCAATGCTTTATGGTTGTCTGCTGTCGCTTTTGAATAAAGACACCCCTAAACCACGAGAAATGAAATGCAATTGATTAAGTCTTTATTCAAACTTTTATTTAATGAAACTTGGTATTGAATCAACACTTTAATAAATTGTTGCCATTTGCAAAATGCATTGTCAAATTACATGACCAAATAGTATATTGAATTGTCAATTTTCAATTCAATTTTCAATTTAATTTAATTTTACTTATATAGTACCAAATCACAACAAGGTAATCTCAAGACACTTTACAAGGTAAGGCCTTACACAACTAACCCAACAGAATCCACATACAGCAAGCCTTTAATTACAATTTGACAGCAACAGTGGAGAGTTCCCTCTCCCTCTCTAACGAGTAAGAAACCTCCAGCAGAACCAGGCTGGATGTGGGCGGCCATCTGCCTTGAATGGTTGGGGTAGGGGGATAAAGAGAGACAAAAGCACAGCAACAACAACAAGCAAAAACCGAGCACAGGCAGGATGGTTGGATCAGGAACTGGACACAGGCAGGATGGTTGGATCCGCAGCTGCCCACAGACACATAGCTCTGAATCCGATGATACCTGTAGGTGACAACAGAGTGGGGGAGAGAGAGAGAGAGAGAGAGCAGGGAAGAAGAGAGAGAAACAAGGTAAGTCAAATTTGGAACAATGATGGGAAGTTATTGGACATAGGAGATAAAAGGAAACAGAGGAGCTCAGTGTATAAATTATACTTATACTACATATACTGCTGCCCCCCAGCAGTATATGTCTATAGCAACTTAACTAAGAGATAGTTCCTGTGACTAACAATCACTGCCAGTGCTTAAGCAAACTCTAACTATAAGCTTTATCAAAAATAAAGGTTTTAAGCCTTATCTTGAAGGTGGAGAGTGTGTCAGCTTCTTAAACCTGAACAGTGAGCTTCTTCCACAGGAGAGGAGCTTGGTAGCTAAAAGCTCTGCCTCCCATTCTACATTTAAAGACTCTGGAAATCACAAGTGGCCCAGCACTCTGAGAACAAAGTGTTCTGCTGGGAGCATAAGGAACTATGAGGTCTTTAAGATAAGAAGGAGCTTTATCATTGAGTACTTTGTAGGTGAGTAGGAGAATTTTAAATTCTATCCTACATTTTACAGGCAGACAGTGCAGAGAAGCTAATGTAGGAGAAATGTCATCTCTCTTTCTAAGTCCTGTCAGAACTCTGGCTGCAGCATTTTGAGTAAGCTGTAGGCTTTTTAAGGAGCTGTTATGACATCCTATGAGTAAGGAGTTACAGTAGTCCAGTTTAGAGGTAACCGGTCTAGAGAAAGTCCTTCCAATAGTTGTTGAAAGGCAAAGAGGACATAGCAGACAGTGATGTCCGCTATCATTTAAAAATGCAATATTCATATGATGTGTCTTGTTTGTACTACTAATTAAAAAACATTTGGCTTCTAAAAGCAATGGTCTTTTTCTTATACTCCTGACATAAAACCTTTCACTTCACTGCTTTTAAACGTCGTTCTTATGGACGTTCACATAAAACTGTAAGAGGATTTTATTTCATATAAATAAATACATTGTATTAAATCTTTCTCTATGGCGCGTCAGTACGTCAGGACTCAGAAGATCAACAACGCATTGATGCAGCAGCTTGTTTGTTTTAGGGTTAGGGTTATGGTTAGTGTGCTGTTATGTGCTTATTATGCACGATAAATGTTAACGTTTTTTACTGAATGGAAACAGAAAATAACTCCTGCTCTGCAGCATAAACCACTTTGTTAAACCAGTAAGACATAGTCAATTTGTCCTTTAAACGGAAGCTGCAACATTATACTTTACCGTAATGACATTTACCACAATATGTGCAGAATAACAAACTTTTATTACAAAGGCAACAAAGTGGATTTGGAACTTGCTCTGCGCCGTAAACACGGCGTGTAATGTTCAGTCGCTAAAGCAAACTTCACATCCGGGCAGCTCGATTACTGCACCTAATGTACGTAGGCTGTGGCGACGTCAAAAAAATTTCACTTCACTTTTTTTAAACGCTCTTCTTATTGTCACAATGGCACAATGGTGGAAGGACCCAAATGCACAGCGTGGCTTGGAATAAACGAGTATTTAATAAGAACATAGTCAGGCAGGCAATGGTCACAACTGGTCACAATGGTCGCAAATGGTCAAAGAAGGACCTTTATCATTGAGTACTTTGTAGGTGAGTAAGAAAATTTTAAATTCTATTCTACATTTTACAGGCAGCCAGTACAGAGAAGCTAATGTAGGAGAAATGTGATCTCTCTTTCTAAGTCCTGTCAGAACTCTGGCTGCAGCACTTTGAATAAGCTGTAGGCTTTTTAAGGAGCTGTTAGGACATCCTATGAGTAAGGAGTTACAGTAGTCCAGCCTAGAGGTAACAAATGCATAAATCAGTTTCTCTGCATCCTCTCTCCATACCTTCTGATTTTAGGTATATTTCTAAGATGGAAGTAGGCGGTTCTGGAGATTTGTTTAATGTATGATGTAAAAGAGAGATCCTGGTCAAAGATGAGACCAAGGTTCCTCACAGTAGAATCTGAAGCTAATGTTATGCCATCCAGGGTGGCTATCTGACTCAATAGTGTGTCTCTCAGATTTTTAGGCCCAACAATAAGAATTTCAGTTTCATCTGAATTTAGTTGAAGGAAGTTCTGGGACATCCAGGATTTGATGTCTTTTAAACAACCCTAATTTTTGACTAGTTGATCTGTTTCATTTGGTTCCAAGGACATATATAGCTGAGTATCATCTGCGTAACAATGAAAATTAATAGAATGCTTTCTAATTATCTTACCTAGAGGAGACATGTATAGGCTAAACAAATTGGACCAAGCACAAAACCCTGTAGTACTCCATAGCTAGCATAGACATTGAGGCAAAAGATGATGGAATCATCTGCTTGAATCTGGCAACAGCGTTGTCAGATAAACATCTGCTATAGCAACATTTATTTCCAGCTATTGTAAGGTCAGATGACAGAGGGTTTTGGGAAGAACTATTAAATTAAATTATTAAATCAATTTTAACCCCATATGTCAGGACACGATCGAGGGTATGGTTAAAACGATGAGTGGGTTCATTCACATGCTTTGTAAAACCAATAGTGTCTATTAAGGAGTTAAAAGCAGTGCTGAGACAGTTACTGTCAACATTTACATTAATGTTAAAGTCTCCCACTACAATGACTTTATCTGTGCTAAGAACTAAGTCAGATAAGAATTCAGAGAATTCAGTTAAGAACTCCAAATATGGAACAGGAGGACGGTAAACAATACAAAACACAACTGGCTTCTGAGTTTTAGAGTCTGGGTGAGAAAGGCTCAGAGTGAGGCTCTCAAATGAGTTATAACTATGTTTAGGTTTAGGAGTATTTAATAAATCTGATTTATAAATTGCTGCTACTCCTCCACCTCTACCTGTACTTCTTGGAACATGATCGTTGATGTGACTCTTTGGAGTCGACTCATTTAAAGTAACAGCCTGGATGTTTATTAAATTCTGGTAAGTCACTCCTCTTTGATTTGTGTGTGACTTGTATAGTTTAGGTGGTCGGGGACCACCAGACACAACTTTAGGAAATCTGAAAGTCCTGTCACCCCTCTCATTATTAAAAAGGAAGAGGTGGAGGTCAAATACCTGGGGATTTACTTGGAAAATCAACTGGACTGGAAAAAGAACTCCTCAGCAGTGTACAAGAAGGCTAAGAGCAGAATGTACTTTCTGATGTTTCATACATTTCTTCTTTTTTTTCCTCTAATCTCTGGACTCTGTCTATAATCTCTGGATTAACCAACCACGAAACGTTCAGATAGACACAGCAATTAGGTTCAAATATGATCCATCTCTCAGACAGGTCCTATGATCGCCTCTGCTTCAAAAACAGGGAGTGAGTTTTAAAGGGCTCATATCATGCAAAATCCACTATTTTAGACATTTTGGAGCGTTCCTATGACTCTATGGGTCACATATACACACACCGAGCACGGTAGAAATGCATTTCCTGCTTTTTTCACATTTTGAAAACGTAAATTTTCTCATCCAATGGAGAGAGACATCTACTACTCTGAGACCGTGTCTAGGAAGTTCTCCTTGCAAATCCAGAACCACCACCCCCACAATGATCCCGAACCAAAACTGGACTTCCGCCATTTCCCCCCTCTCACTCACCGTGAACAGACGAGCACGGCAGCGCTCAAGTCCTCCCATAGAAATAGTTCGGTTCTTGGGTGTTCTAACCAACACCAAAGTCTCTTCACTTTACCAAGGGATCAACAAGTGAGGACTTTGTGGGTCACTTTTATTTTTAACAGACCGGTGCCAGAAACACTGCCTCAGCATTTATACGTTTGTGTATTTCAAACGAGGGTGCGTACAATGCTGGATTTGTTTCAAAGCTCCTGTTGGAAAAAAAGGATCTATTCCTACAGTCCATCATTCACTCACTGAAGTAAGTACATGCTTGATATTTATAATTTTAAAATGTTAGTTTGTCTGTTTAAAATGTAGTAACCTATGTGTGAGGCAAGTTACTAGCTAGCTATGCTAAGGGCTACAGCCAGTCGACCGAGCCTTTGTCCCCTTCATATGTGCTCATGTGGGCTCCTGCAGCCACACACCTGTGTGGAGAAAAGCTAATGATTATCGGCATTGAGCGGCTACGGGCAGGGAGCGGTGGGTCTAGCTCGCTGTAGTAAGTACGTGCTTGATACTTACTATGTTTGTTGGTCTGTTTAATATGTAGTAACCCACATGTGAGACAAGCTAATGGCTATCGGCATCGAGCGGCTACACGCAGGGAGCGGTGGGTCTAGCGTCTGTCCTTTTTCTGTAATCGCATACACCTGCGGGGAACAGCTGATTGTTATCGCCCTTCCAGCGGCGACAGGCAGGAAGCGGTGGATCTAGCTCGCTGTAGTAAGTTTGTGCTTGATACTTGTAATATCTAAATATGTTAGTTGGGTCTGTTTAAAATGCAGTAACCCACATGTAAGACAAGCTAATCGCTAGCATTGGCTACAGAACGGCTACAGTGAGTCAACCGAGCCTTTGTCCCTTTCAAATGTGCTACTCTGAGTTGGCACCTGTGTGTGATGGGCCTTCGATCGACGACAGGCAGGAAGCGGGGATCGAGCTTTTCTCCTGTTTACGTGCTGCCGCTCCTGTTTGTGTGTTGCGTTAGCCGTTAACATGCCTTTAGGCCAGCTGGTCGATCGCTACAATAAGAAACTGCAGATGAACGCGGTTATGTTTGTTATTACCCCGTCCTGTGTCACAGCCTAAATCAACTTGTGATTTGGGGTTATGTCATTGTTCTATCAAATTCTAACATGATTAGTTGGAATGATTACCGTGTTGTGTTGCAAGCTTAGTTGCTAATTAGTCACATCTCTACAATAACTGCTGCTTATCTGGTCAGTAACCTATAGCTTGTACCATAGCCATTATATTTGTAGGACCAATACAATTTACAGTAAATGTAACATTGTCTTTTCTATACTGTAGGGGGGCACATCCCAGTTGCCCACATGCAAGGAGGCTGTCAAACAGAGAAATCACTGCAGACTCTACACAGACATCTGCTGCCCAGCTTAGGAGTGAAGGTATGTAAGTTTGTATGTACTAACAGTAAGATAGGCAATAGAAGATTTTAATTGGTATATACTGTTAGCTCCTCCTTGAACCGCCGCCTTACCGTGGTGGAGGAGTTTGTGTCCCCGAATGACCCCGGGAGCTGTGTTGTCGGGGGCTAAATGCCCCTGGTAGGGTCTCCCAAGGCAAACAGGTCCTGTGCGATGGGCCAGACTAAGAGCGGTTCACAACCCCCCTATGAAAGGCAAACAACCAAGGCCAGAGACGTCGCCCGGTATGGCGCAGCCGGGGCCCCACCCTGGAGCCAGGCCCGGGGTTGGGGCTCGTATGCGAGCACCTGGTGGCCGGGCCTATTCCCACGAAAGAGCGAAGTGGGGCCGTCCTCAAGTGGACCCACCATCGGCAGGAGGAACCGTAGGGGGCCGGTGCAGAGTGGATTGGGCAGCAGTTGAAGGCGGGAGCCTAGGCGCCCCAATCCCTGGATAACCAATCTGGCTATTGGGACATGGAATGTCACGTCACTGGGGGGAAAGGAGCGTGAGCTTGTGCATGAGGTCGAGCGGTACCGGCTAGAAATAGTCGGGCTCACCTCCACAGACAGCCTGGGCTCTGGAACCCAACTCCTCGAGAGGGGCTGGACCCTCTTCTACTCTGGAGTTGCCTGCGGTGAGAGGCGGCGGGCTGGTGTGGGCTTGCTCATAGCTCCCCAGCTTAGTCGCCATGTGTTGGAGTTTTTCCCGGTGGACGAGAGGGTCGCTTTCCTGCGCCTTCGGGTGGGGGATAGGTCACTCACCGTCATTTGTGCTTACGGGCCAAATGGTAGTGTGGAGTACCTGGCCTTCTTGGGGTCTCTGGAGGGAGTGTTGGAAAGCGCTCCAACTGGGGACCCCAACGTTCTTCTGGGAGATTTCAATGCCCACGTAGGTAACGACAGTGATACCTGGAGAGGCGTAATTTAAGGAACGGCCTCCCTGATCTGAACCCGAATGGTGTTATGTTATTGGACTTCTGTGCTAGGCACAGTTTGGCCATAACAAACACCATGTTCGAACATAAGGGTGTCCATCGGTGCACATGGCACCAGGACACCCTAGGCCGGAGGTCGATGATAGACTTTGTAGTCGTTTCACCTGACCTTCGGCCATATGTTTTGGACACTCGGGTGAAGAGAGGGGCTGAGCTGTCAACTGATCACCACCTGGTGGTGAGTAGGATCCGCTGGCAGGGAAGGAGGCTGGAACGACTTGGCAGGCCCAAACGTATTGTTAGGGGCTGTTGGGAACGCCTGGCTGAACCCTCTGTCAGACGGACCTTTAACTCACACCTCCGGGAGAGCTTCGACCAGATTCCGAGGGAGGTTGGAGACATAGAGTCCGAGTGGACCATGTTCTCCGTCTCCATCGTCAACGCGGCCGTTCGGAGCTGTGGATGCAGGGTCTCCGGTGCCTGTCGTGGTGGTAATTCCCGAACCCGGTGGTGGACGCCGGAGGTAAGGGACGCCGTCAAGCTGAAGAAAGAGTCCTACCAGGTATGGTTGACCTGTGGGACTCCTGAGGCAGCTGATGGGTACCGGCAGGCCAAGCGTGCTGCAGCCCGTGCTGTTGCGGAGGCAAAAACTCAGGCTTGGGAGGAGTTCGGGGAGGCCATGGAGGAGGACTATCGCTCGGCCTCAAAGAGACTCTGGCAAACTGTTCGCCGCCTCAGGAGGGGGAAGCAGTTTTTTACCAACTCTGTTTTCAGTGGAGGTGGGGAGCTGTTGACCTCAACTGGGGATGTTATTGGACGGTGGAAGGAGTACTTTGAGGATCTCCTCAACCCCTTCGACATGCCTTCTGCTGAGGAGGCAGAGGCAGGGGACTCAGAGGCGGACTCGCCCATCACCCAGGCTGAGGTCACTGAGGTAGTTAGTAAGCTTCTCGGTGGCAGAGCAGCGGGGGTGGATGAGATCTGTCCTGAGTACCTCAAGTCTCTGGATGTTGTGGGGCTGTCTTGGGTGACACGCCTCTGCAACATCGCGTGGACGAGGGGGACAGTTCCTCTGGACTGGACAACCGGGGTGGTTGTCCCTCTTCACAAAAAGGGGGACAGGAGAGTGTGTTCCAACTATAGGGGGATCACACTTCTCAGCCTCCCTGGGAAAGTCTATGCCAGGGTACTGGAGAGGTGAATTTGGCCGATAGTCGAACCTCGGATACAGGAGGAACAATGTGGTTTTCGGCCTGGTCGTGGAACGCTGGACCAGCTTTATACCCTCAGCAGGGTGCTTGAGGGTTTGTGGGAGTTTGCCCAACCAGTCTACATGTGCTTTGTGGATCTGGAGAAGGCATTCGACCGCGTCCCTCGTGACATCCTGTGGGGGGTGCTCTGGGAGGTGCTGGGGGTGCTATGGAGTCCAGGGCCATTTGCTAAGGGCTGTTCGGTCTCTGTACACCCGGAGCAGGAGCTTGGTTTGCATTGCCAGCAATAAGTTAGACCTGTTCCCAGTGCATGTTGGACTTCGACAGGGCTGCCCTTTGTCACCAGTTCTGTTCAATATTTTTATGGACAGAATTTCTAGGCGCAGCCAGGGGCCGGAGGGGGTCTGGTTTGGGGACCACAGGATAGCATCTCTGCTTTTTGCAGATAATGTTGTCCTGTTGGCTTCATCAGGCCAGGACCTCCAGCGTGCTGGCCCGTGGCTGGGCGCTCTCTTAGAGGTGAGGAGCTCTGTCACCCGGGAGGAGCTCGGAGTAGAGTCGCTGCTCCTCCACATCGAGAGGAGCCAATTGAGGTGGCTCGGGCACCTGCTTCGGATGCCTCCCTGGGGAGGTGTTTCAGGCATGTCCCACCGGTAGGAGGCCCCGAGGAAGACCCAGGACTCGCTGGAGAGACTACGTCTCTCGGCTGGCCTGGGAACGTCTTGGGGTCCCACCAGAAGAGCTGGAGGAAGTGTCCGGGGAGAGGAAAGTCTGTAACTCTCTGCTCAGACTGCTGCCCCAGCGACTCGGCCCCGCATAAACGGATGAAAATGGATGGATGGATGGATACTGTTTAGATTTTATATTTGAATTGTAACAACTGTTTATCTGTTGTTTTAGCACAGACAGACCTGTCCTCTTGTTTGGTTTAATTTTTTGTCTGGTATTGTGTGTTCTTACATTAGAGAAGGTTTTGACCTACATAATAATGAACATTTCACCAATCTACAATTCTGATTGCAGTACCTTTTGTTTTGATGAGGTGATGGTGAGGACAGCCACAGCTTCCATCTGGTAGAGGACTGCTTCCGCTCAGTCTTCCAATAGTGTTGAGAACAAGGATCACGACATCTCCCTGTTTACCCTACTTTCATGCATTTCGTCAGCAAGGCCCTGCAAAAGCTTCTGTCCTCAAACCCCCAGACTTCTTAATTAACTCAGTAACCTATACATTGCACATTGGAGTGTAAAGGTAACAGTTTGTTCTAGCTTTGGAGTAGTGGTGCATTTTTTGGTTGACAATAAAGTTGGCTTTAACTATTACGTATTTCACTGAACTCTTTTTTTTGTTGTTTCTGAAGGGAAAACACTTTTATTCAGGAAATCATAGTATTGAAATTACATGTTTTTCTCGTTCTAATATGGTAAGCTATAAAGTTGAAGCGGCCAGAAATAAAAAGCATATAAATTATATATAAATTAAAAAAAAATTCTTAATGAGTATTGCACTCACAAAAAACACATTTTTACTCAAATAGTAAAGGAGTTATTCCACAGGTGGTCTACATCCATCATACAATGAGTGTTTTAGTGTTTTATCCATTAGGAAACTCTGCCTTCGTCTACAACCCAAGCATGAAGTGATGGCAACTCTGATTCTTCACCCCGGGAATCCTCAGCAACAGCTCACTAGTCTCTTTAGACTAGATACCTGTAACAACTTCAGATACAGAGACATATTACTGTCAGATTTATCAAGAATGACAAATAACATAATTAAAAGCAATAAAAATATGTCAGGTCAATATATAATTTGAACCAATGCTTTTTGTTCCCAGGTAGGTCATGCAGTGATTGCTCTAAATATTAATGCACATTTTTTTAAATAAAATTATGTCAGAGCAGCAGCACAAGTAAGACAAAAACAGTGAAATGTGTAAATGTAAAATGTATTTATATTATTTCAGCTATGCTCTCAAACTTATTTATTTGTATAATGTAAGCTAAAGTAGTGTTATCTATTAACGAGAGTTTTCCAGGTAAGTCGTGTTGTAAATATTCAAGCTGCACAGGCCATTTAGCATACGCATTAGCAATCGCTAGTCGCTTTGCAAATTACATAAATCAATTAAATTGAAGTAAATGCGACATTACCAATGAGACACATCTTGCATCAGCCGAAATGTGGCGACTTCAACAGCCTCCTCTTCAGCTTCAGGGTCAGATTCAGGATGGTAGACGTATGGTTCTACTACGCTACGAACCAGCTGACTAATGTCGTGCAGTCCTGTAGTGGGTCTTCTTCTGTGGAGGATTGCGGTGGATTGCATTCTCAATGTTGCACTACTGCCACCTATAGTATCCGAATCATGCGGTGGCACATATCCATGAAGCCAATTTAAAAAAAAAAAAACAACAAAAAAGGTATGCGCTTCCGCACAGAGATGTGGCGAGCAGCTTCGCTTGCGACACGCCCAGAAAACACAGCGTTTGCTGATGGGGAGTGAGAGCAACATATTGACATGGGCAGTGTGGAGGATCTAAAGGGTTTTATAGGATGAAAATTTACAGACACCTTACTGAGACATTAAAGTCTAATATTTTTTAGAATGAAAAGTATGATCAGTCAGAGTTTGAGTTCAATGAATTTATGATTTGAAAATTACACAAACCAGAACAGAAAATTCCAAAATAAATGGTCCAGATTTAAATAGCGCATTTTACACCCCTTCAGGGTGTCCAAAGCACAAGAGCACCAGGAACAACTTGAGGTTTAGCATAATTCCAAAGGTTCTGCTAAACTTTCCGTTAGAAGATAACCTCCCCATCAACTGTGCAATTGCCGCCCCAGGTATCCTATACTCTAAGTTACATAGTTACACTAGCAGAAAGGTAACACTTAGTTCTTGGCACAAATCAACTAACTTTCGAATTTACCATAACAAATCTTACAGCAGTTGGTAATACATTCTAATATACCAGATGATTATCTGATGACGCCGTTGCTAGATTAAGGGAGATAATTGCATTATCTTTTGCTTCACTCCCATGCAGCTACACAAAGGTCAAGTCATCTTAATCCTACTTATGAGTGGGTTGATTGTCTTGTTGATGATGATGCAGCTTCTTTGTGGAAGGCCACAAGAAGGCAGTGAATCAGAGATCATAAAATAATTCAGAGATCCACAGCAGAGAACCCGACAAAAAAGGCAGTGGTGTTCTAATACATTAAATGTAGTCAGGTGATGAAGTCAAGTCAAGTCGTTTTTTATTGTCATCTCAACTATATACTATTAAGTACATAGTGAAACGTTCCTTAAGGACCAAGGTGCTATGTACAGGCAACATAAATTAAAACATAGATTAACAACATAAATTGACAGAACTAGCTAGCTAACTGAGAGACTTAATTAGCTAACTAGACAAGACAGAAAGTATATTCTATTCCTATACAAAAGTCAAATAAATACAGAAGGATAACCAAACATGACACGTTTTAATACTTTAATGTGTCATTTAATACTATATAAAAAGCATTTTTGTGTTGCTAGAACCACATATTATTCATTGTTAAATAAGTATATATTATATATGTGATAACATTTGTTGTGAATAGATGTTATATCAATTAAAACCTAAAACTAACTGCTTTAAAATATATTAAAAGACACTAATTTTATTGCTTTTAATGCTAAAATATATTTAACTTCAATATCTTAATAAATCTATAGGTTTTCATGTCAAAAAGCCCTGTAGATCGTCCACACTTCCCGCTTATGTATTTTGAGATCCCTTGGTAAAAAATCCTGTTTTAGGAGTCTCTCTCACGTTAAGTTGATCTTGACAACTTTTTGCAGAAGCGCACTTTCAAGATTCAAGTGAATGGACCTCATGATTCTAGCTGTAGAGTTTGAGAGTCTGTAGAAGACCTGAGCCCACAGAGTCATATGAATGCACCAGAATGCCCCAAAAGTGGATTTTGCATGTGCTGGGACTTTTAAAGTATTAAAACCAGACATCTACACTATCACTCGTGGTGAGTTTGGATTTTGACTTTGGCCTGAAAGGCAAGTTGGGTCATTCTGAAATGTTCTGCATAGAGGATCTTTGTAGAGGTACTAGATAGTCCTAATTATCTACCTGCTGCTTGTGTACCTGGGATCCAAGAGAATTTGTCCTAGTCTGTCCAGCATCCTCCTCCTACCAGTAATTTCAACTTACCACAAGGGTGTGATTACTGAACTGCTCCCTACTAAGTTTGATTACAGTCAAAGGTCAGAAGACACAACCACTACTCTGACTAACACAAAGTCAAAAAACAGAACATTGAAGTCCCCCAGTAGAATAATGGTGTAACCATTTGGACCACCTTCCACAAGCCTCTCCAGTGGTCTCAATAAGGGTGGGTACAGTAGCTGACCCAGGGAGGTATATGCCTCTCTTATGCAGTTGGGTTTCAGTTTATTTTACTACTATGGCCAAAAGGTAATGTCAATACTTCAGCTAATAATTCAGCTAACCACTGTCTTCTGAGTTTTGTTCTTGTTCTTGTTCTTAAAGGTAACATCAAAAATGGGTTGTCTACCATGTATTGGTCCTGAGGAACCTGGTACATATGATGTGGCTTACGGCATTATGGAAAATCACATTGACTGTACAGTCTCCTGTTTTGAAGCCTTCGAAACCCACACAAAACTAAATCCAAGACATCTGATCCAAGCAATTGAGGATGCACTGTTAGACATGAGGACTCTTCTGGAACAAACTCAGACTGAAAAATTAAAGACAAACAAGAATGGAAGGAATCATTGATTTTTCCAGATTTTGAGATTGTTACCTGTGAGGTAAGAACATCAATTTTAGTGTCATGACCTTTGATTGTATTCCAACCTGGCTTTGTTGTTATCACACACTACAAGGAAACTGATGCAATCCTGCATTGTGATGGCCGCATGCGCTGTCACACAGCACACTTAGGCACTTTCCGGAAAAAATGCCAATAATCAAAAGCAGACCGGGCTGTTTAAAAACATGTTCATTTCTGTCAGATCATTAGTTCTATTGTTTTTTTTGTACTTTTGCACTTGTTTAATTATTTTTGTTTCATTACATTTTTCAGTTACTATTTGAGGCTGGTGATGATGATCTCCAGGCCTGGTAAAAGGGTGTGCCCAAAGAAAGTCCACCATTTTATACAGGAAGTAGGTCATGGGGAGTAAACCACTAATCATGTTCATTACGGGGAGAGTAAGGTTTTTTGTTCCTTTGGTTTTGTTCTTTTTTCTATTAAATTGTCATTGTCATATGATTGTTTAGATTTGTGTACTAAGTGTTAATGATGTACTGATTGTTCTGTTGTGTTTTGATGTCTTTCGTTGAGTTTAGGAGGAATTTGTACTTAGTTAGCCCTATGTGTTTTACTGGCCTGATCAGCCAGTATATATGTTCCTCTTTTTGTGTGTTCAGGGTCATCTTTTTTTCTGCTAAGCATTTGGTCCAGTGGTGTTACATAGTTTAGTTTGTTAACTTCTTTTTAGTGCCCAATTGTGTAATGGTATTCTGTTTCTTTTCCCCTCCCTCCATAAATAAGTTGCATTATCATGCATTATCATTATTGTCTGCTCGGTTTCTCACATGCATGTACATGAAATTAACTAACTAAATATTAAATTAACAAATAATACATATTTAAAAAATACATATTCATCACATTTTGCAATATTATAAAACCGTGTATTTAAATCATTAATGCCTGGTGGCATATGTTTAATAATTCAATAATGGGACATGGTGGGATATATTTTTTTAAATTCTTATTAGCTTTTGTGAGGCCGTGTTCTTTGTAAATTTTTAACAGTAAAGTAAAAAGAAACAGCAATTTTACACCAAATGGCGAACCAACCACAATCTCACAGCGTGCTGTGTGACAGCGCATGCGGCCATCACAATGCAGGATTGCATCAGTTTCCTTGTAGTGTGTGATAACAACAAAGCCAGGTTGGAATACAATCAAAGGTCATGACACCAACCACAATCTCTGGTTGGTTCGCCATTACCATTCTGTCTGTCTGTATCTGGAAATCCCAGGTGTTTCCCACTTTGACCTTGGGGTTTCCAGTCCATACTCCGCGCAGATGTTCCTGTATACTATGCCAGCCACTTGGTTATGGCGTTCCATGTATGCTTTCCCTGCCAGCATCTTACACCGTGAAGTTATGTGCTGGATCGTCTCAGGGGCCTCTTTGCACAGTCTACACCTTGGGTCTTGTCTGGTGCGGTAGATTTGGGCCTCTATGGCTCTGGTGCTCAGGGCTTGTTCCTGTGCAGCCAGGATGAGTGCCTCTGTGCTGTCCTTGAGCCCAGCCCTTTCAAGCCATTGGTAGGATTTGTTGAGATCAGCCACTTCAGTTATGTTCCGGTGGTACATCCCGTGCAAGGGCTTGTCTTCCCATGATGGTCCCTCTCCCAGCATCTCATCCTCTGTTCTCCACTGTCTGAGACATTCACTCAGCACGTCATCTGCCAGAGCCTTATCCTTGATGTAGTTATGGATCTTGGATGTTTCATCCTGGATAGTGGCTCTCACGCTCACTAGTCCTCGACCTCTTTCCTTGCGGCTAGCGTACAGTCTCAGGGTGCTGGATTTGGGGTGGAACCCTGTTTCTTAACATCTGTGGTCTGTATCTCTTCTTTTGGCCACCTTATTATTCCTGCAGGGTATCTCTTTTTTTTTGTTCTGTCCAGCAGTTTAGCAAGCTGCATATCAATGCCATATTGTGATGGACAGCTTTGCTTTAACAAGAGGAGTATATATAATATATATATACTCTTCTTTATTTATGGTTTATTTGATGGTTTATTTAGCTAATCCCAAATATGTGATGTTGCTGTGTTGGTGGACAGGTTAAGTTTCTGCTTTAGGGTGTGTATGCGGGAGTGTGTGTGGGGGGTAAGAGGTGCAAACAGCTGCTGAAACCAAGCGGATCTGTTAAGTAAACAATCGGAGCAAAATAAATAAGAAGCAGGGATGTACCTTAGGCTAACACATTCATAACTAAACAACTGTTGTACTGTGGTTTACCTTGGAGATTAATACTAATACCAATAATAGTGTTAAGGTGTGTGCACATACTCATACAAACATATACATATCATATACATACATATGTGCATTGTTATACATATCCCATACTACTTAATAAAAGTCATGACATACAACACCACATTTTCCATATTCACACATTATTAATATTGGTAGTGATAAGTATCAGTAATACTTATCACAATACTACGGCAGGGAGGCCCGCCTCCGCTCCCCGGAGACAGGCACACGCCAACCCTCAAAATGGCCCTACTCCAGCACAGGACCGCCGGTCTCAGCAGCCACCACACCCCCGCCGCAGGGGACCCAGCCCAGAGTCCACCAGTCCCGTTGTCCTGGTTCCTTAGGTAGGCAGGCACCCCCAACCACCAGTCACCCCCCCACCACTGTGCCAGACATGACGCAGTACCCGAGCCCCACGCATCCTTACCTGGAAATGGAATCAATTAGGAGTATAGTTTTGGTCATTGATTTGATGAAGCAGACAATGTGTCTAAGGTGGTATAATCTAACAAGCTGTTCAGGTACTGAGTAATGCTTACTTTTTTTTTAGTTTTCCAATTCATAAGGATGATTTTCTTTGCGACACAGAGGGCAGAAAGAAGTGTGTGTGATGAGTTTGTCTCTAGGTCAAGCCCACTTAGATCTCCTAGAAGACAAAGTGCAGGGGCCGCTGGGATTGGACAGCTTAACTGGGTTGACAGGTGTTCACATACTCTTTGCCAAAATTGCTGCACAGGTGAACATGACCAGAATGCATGTAGGAATCTATCTGCTGTGTTATCTGTACAGTGAGGGCAAATATTTGAGTTTGTGAGACCCATTTGGAACATCCTTTGTCCTGTATAGTGAGTTCTATAAAGAATTCTGTATTGTATTAGTTGTAAATTTGTATTTTGTCAATCTGAATAAATTAGAACATATATTATTCCAGAACGTGTAATTAGTGGTGATATTGAGATCAGCTTCCCATTTAGAGATCGGAAGGCTCACTGTCTGATCTACATTGGAAATTAAGATATAGATTTTGGATACTGTCCTTTTCCCTGATATATCAATAAATGGGATGGGAGTATTCTTACTTTTTGCATTAAGTATTGACTTTAGTTGTTGGTATTATAATATTTCCACAAAATGTTTGTTCAATGTCTATCCAGGAGGAGTCTGCTGGCATTGGTTTTATCCATTTGTGGACATGGTTCAGTCTATTGGCCAGAAAATAGTGGTGGAAGTTAGGTAGTTCTAGGCCGCCGCAGCGTCTGGATTTTTGAAGAGTTTTTAAACTAATTCGTGGTGGCTTGGTTTTCTACAGAAACTGTGAGATGTAGGAGTCTAATGTCTTAAAACACGCCTGGGCTGGCTGAGTTGGAATCAATGAGAATATGTAATTAATTTTTGGCAGGATCATCATTTTTATGGTGGCAATTCTTCCCATACTTCGGTGGCAATCCATGGGGAGGGTAGGTCTCCGGCCTGCCATCCATGTGGCCCCAGGCAGGGACCACGGCTCCTCCCAAGCCCCGCCCAACCCCCCCAACCCGGGGGACGCAGAGGGCAGCAGAAAAGGTACCCCAGAACCCTGCAACCCAGCTTGGACGTGAGTGTGTGGAACTAAAGTGCAGCTTTGGCAGTTCTAGTTTATTCAGAAACGCCTCTATGGCTGAGGTGGATGGATCTATTTGGGACGTATATAACTCTTGGTAAAAGTTTTTAAAGGTATCATTTATTTCATGGGGATCACGAGTAATATTCCCTTTCTTATTAGTTTTTGAATGGATGATTTGTTTCTCTTTATTTTTTTTTAATTGGTTAGCTAGATATTTACCACATTTGTTAGCAAGTCATCTGTCGTCTATCTGAAACTGAGTTTTGCAATCAATTATATTGTTTAATTTCAGCTTTAGATTCCTTAGGTCTTCCAGGATTCTATCATTGGTTGGAGAGGCAGCATATTTAATCTCTAGAGATTTTATTTTTTTCTCTAATTCTAATTCAAGTAACATGTCCTTTTTTTTCTCTTGTGCGATGAATATGAAATAATTCTACCGCGCATAACTGCCTTCCAAGTCTCCCAAAGAACACAGGGTGAGATTTCCGGTGTATTGTTGATTTCTATAAAGGTTGTCCATTCTCTCCTGACATAACCGATGAAGTCTTGATCATTGAGTAATGATGTATTAAATCTCCAATTCCTGGTTGATGGTGTGACTGTCTTAATCAACAAAATGGACATTGGTGCATGATCACTGATTGTGATAGAGTAAATATTGGTGTCAGAGACATCTTGTAAGACTGAGTTATTTACTAAAATATAATCTATACGGGAGTGAGAGTGGTGAACTGGCGAGAAAAAGGTATATTCCCTGGATGTAGGATGAAGAGAACGCCATGTGTCACAGAGACTGAAGTCATCCATGTACTGTTTTAAGGTCTGTACTGATTGCCAGTTCCTGTTGCTCACAGCTTTGCTTAGCCTGTCCAACTCTAGGTTAAACACTAAATTAAAGTCCCCTCCTACTATAAGTTTGGAACCAGAGTGAGCAGACAGTGATGTGAAGAAGCTGTGAAAGAAAGAGGGGTCGTCAACATTAGGGCCATACACATTAGCTATGCAAAATTCGATGTTTCCTATTAAGATATTAATGATTATATAACTCCCTTCTGGATCTACAATGTTATCATTATGAATAAAATTAATCTCATTATTTATCAGGATGGCGACCCCTCTTTGTTTAGAGTTGTAACCGGCTAAGTAAGCATGTGGGAACTCTGCTGATGCCAGAGTGTAATTTATAATTTTGGGAATATGAGTTTCCTGTAGTAAAGCAATGTCTGCTTGTAGGGTTTTCAAATGATTAAATATTTTAAATCGTTTCTCCTTCTTATTAATTCCACGTACATTCCAGGTGACAATCTTCAGTGGTGTCATATCCTACCTGACTGCTGTGGATCACTAGTCTTGTGTGTATGTAGTGTGACAGACTTTATGTGTGTGGCTAACCTTAAGTACCTGTGTATTCTGAGTTGTGTGTTATCTATGTATGTGCACGTGTTTCCCCTGTGCAGTAGATGTTTGTGTGTGGCTGCTGGAGGGCTACATAGCTGGCTGACTACGTGGGAGAAGAATAGAGAAAAGAAGGATGTACACAGTGTGGAGTGAAAGTAGGTGAAGGAAAAAGAGTAAAGGGAAGGAAAATTAAAGTGAATCCCCGAGAACACCAGGTTGTCCCTCATGCTGCGGGTCTGCAGATCAGTGATGCCTTCTTTTATTCTTTTATTTTCGGCCGTTAGCTGAGCCACATCCTCCGTCAGGGACTGCACCGTTCCTTTCAGGGCCTCGTTCTCGGTGGCGAGAGAAACCACCTGCTGCTGGCTAAATTCCAGGGAGTCGCGGAGGGCCATAAACTCTTTGTGGAGGAGTTCCACTAGCACCAGACGCGCGTCGAAGCTTGATATTTTTTTCTCGATTGACTCCAGGATGTCCGTGATGTTTTTGTCCGCCGAGCTAGCTCCAGGTGACTCAGGTGAGTCAGACGGACGGGAACGCTTGTTTGAAGCAGTGTCCTTTTTCCCCATTACTAAACGCTCAAAGCCCTTGTCGATGTACTCAAAACTTTCTTCGGTGTTATCCAGAATGGTAAGATCGTTGATTATTTTCCGTAAAATAAGGTAGTTATTTATTTATTTAAATTTCTGCTGTTCTCGCAGAGTCTTCCTCTCTCTAAGCTCTGCTCTTCTGCAGGGTATCTGATCACTGGCAGGGCGTATCTGTTTATTGCCCGGGAATTGTTCTTGCCATTGAGCTGGCTTTTTAGGACTTACTTACTTACTCGTTGGAGGTATTTGGCCAAGGTTGCCGTTCACTAGCTCGTTAAAGTCGCTGGACTTGTATACTGGTGGTCCCCGATTCGAATCCCTGTTAAGACAAATAAGAATCCAGTGTGGGTCCTTGGGCAAGACCCTTTAAGCTACCGCCTACCTCATAATGATGAGAGACAATGAGCCACATGAGATACTGGCTCAGACTGTCTAACAAGGTCTGCGTCAGGTGTCAGGCGTCAGGGAACCAGAGCACCTTGGCGAGAAGTGGGCTACTGGAACAAGAAAGAAATGGCTAAGATGCGAGAACCAGGCTCTGTTGGAATGCACCAACGGAGAAACCCACATTCAAGACTGACGGCAAAGCAACTAGTAGCTCAGTGTTCCAATATCCACAAACGGCAACTGCTATCTCAACAAGATACAATGTAGTATATTTATGTATCATATCATATATTATTATATAGGTAGTGAACAATCTGTTCTGGTCATGTTAAGATGCAGTGACTGTTCCTCAACCCTTGCAGTTTGGCAGGGTCGTTGTCTGGGGAGCATCTGGGATAGACTCCAGGAAACAGACAGTTACATTTACTTTTAGCAGTAAAATTGATCATTGCATATGAGAGAAGTACAGAGAGTAGATGGGTTCGCGTGTCCTCAGTGACTGGGATAAAAGCGTTTGCGTAAACTGGGTTCGCAGAATTTGTGTTCGCAGAATCTGTTGCCTAACAATGTTTATCCGAGTGGTTCTTAAGGAAATATTCAAAATGTCACGCCGACCTGGGAAAGAAACTGGGAGGTTGATGGTGGGCCAGATGCAGCTGGAGCTGGACAGATAACACGGCCCAGCGCCAGGACTTTCCAAGTAGCCGAGAAAAACATCTACACGTCCTTATTTGGACATGTGGAAAGATTTTAGGTGGTGGTTAAAAGCAGGCCTTCACAGGCTGGGGTTTTCAGAGCGCTTCGCAGAGGGTCCGCTGGAAGCACACAGCGGACCTTTTCCGACCTCTCAGTTCTCTCTGCAGAGGAACAAGCAGGTGAATTCGGTCTCTGCCTCTCTTCTTATTACTCTTTTGTAATCATTATATGATTGTTTTAATTTGTCATGTATAATAAATTTGTATGCTATTGATTTAAACTTCAAAGTTGAGTTCTTGTGAAATCTCTGTCGTGGTTGAAGAGAATAGAAATACACGACAGAAATTGGCGTCACTCCAAGCAGGCAGAAAAAGCCGGGTCTGAAGCCAACAGGTGCCCGACTGCACCCAGGCCACTCTCTACTTACCTTTTTATAGTTTGGGACTGAAAAATATTTATTCAAGTGGTTCCAAAATTAAGGTGAGGATTAGTAACAGCGTCAGATTACCGTGCGGTCTCAGTGCAATCAGTTTAGTGAACCGAAAAGCCGACTTTTACTCACCAAATTAGACCAAATTTATATATATATATATATATATATATATATATTATATATATATAAAGTCGCAAGACTTGTATACGGGTGGTCCCCGGTTCGAATCCCCGTTAGGGCGCATAGGCATCCAGTGTGGGTCCTTGGGCAAGACCCTTCAAGCTACCGCCTACCTCATATCATGAGAGACAATGAACCACATGAGATACCGGCTCAGACGTCGCCCGGTCTAACAAGGTCTGCGTCAGGTGTTGGGGAACCAGAGCACCTTGGCGAGAAGTGGGCTACTGGAACAAGAAAGAAATGGCTGAGATGCGAGAACAGAGAACTGTTGGAATGCTACTACTCAAGTAACCCTAGTCAGAGGGGTTACATGCAAAGAATGTGCGGTGAATGGGAACGGAGAAACCCACATTCAAGGCTGACGGCGAAGCAACTAGTAGCTCAGTGTTCCAACATCCACAAACGGCAACTGCTATCACAACTTGAGATTGATGAGATACAACACAAATGCTACGGCAAGGGGGAGCCAGGACGCCAGGTCAGAGGGGAGGTTTCACCATCTCCCCAACCGGAAATTGGGTACGAAGCCCCAATAAGCACAGATACGCTGAGCGAGGCAGCAACTGACCTGAAAGATAAGATCATGGCGAGATTGAACAGGCAACCCCGAACCCCACTACAACGGCTAAGTGAAGTACCATCAGAAAGTCTCATGGAAGATGTGAATGCAGCATTGAGAGCGATCCCTACCACAACAATCACGGAAACCAATGAGCTGGTATACGCTTCAGCATCAGTGATCCTAGAGGTGCTTGGCTATAAGAGCAACCATGGGAGCCATGAGAAACAATACCCACCATGGAAACGAAGGTTGGAGGCAAAAATCAAGGCAGCTCGGAGGGAAGTGAGCCAAATGACAGAGGCCCAGAGAGGTGCAATGAAAAGACCAATGCCTAAGAGGTACAGCCAGATGACCATACCTGAAGCACTCGAAACTGCCAAGCAAAGGCTACAAGCCTTGGCCAGCCGCCTAAAGAGATACACCAGAGATAACGAAGCCAGACGAATAAACCGGCTGTTCGCAACACAACCTGCGAAAGTGTACTCTCAATGGCAGGGTAATAACAGCAGAGCAGACCCACCAAGGCTGGAAACTGAACAGTACTGGAAAGGCATATGGGAAAGGGAGGCATCACACAACAGTGATGCACAGTGGCTGGTGGATCTGAGGGAAGACCACAGCAACCTCCCTGAACAGAATCCAGTGACTATCACAGTGGCAGACATCCAACATAGAGTCTCAGGTATGAAAAACTGGACAGCACCTGGCCCTGACATGATCCACGCCTACTGGCTAAAGAAGCTCACTGCAATCCATGAGCGCCTGGCAGCACAAATGAACCAGCTGCTAAGGGATGGGACTCACCCTGAATGGCTGACCGAAGGGCGAACGATCCTGATAATGAAGGATCCCTCAAAGGGTACAGTCCCATCCAACTACTGGCCAATAACCTGTCTCTCCACAACATGGAAGCTCATGTCAGGCATCATCGCAGCTAAGATAAGTGGGCACATGAGTCAATACATGAGCGAAGCACAGAAGGGCATTGGTAAGGATACCAGAGGAGCCAAACACCAACTCCTGGTTGACAGAACAGTTGCCCAAGACTGCAGAGCGCGACACACCAACCTGTGCACACTCTGGATCGACTACAAGAAAGCCTATGACTCAATGCCACACACATGGATCACTGAATGCTTGGAGCTGTACAACATCAACAGAACTCTAAGGGCCTTCATTGCAAACTCGATGAGGTTGTGGAGAACCACCCTTGAAGCCAATGGGAAGCCACTTGCCCAAGTATCCATCAAATGTGGCATATACCAAGGAGATGCACTGTCCCCACTGCTGTTCTGCATAGGTCTGAACCCCCTCAGCCAAATAATAAACAAGACTGGCTATGGATACCGACTCCGGAACGGGGCCACCATAAGTCACCTCCTCTACATGGATGACATCAAGCTGTACGCCAAGAGTGAGCGAGACATCGACTCGCTGATCCACACCACCAGGATCTACAGCTTGGACATCGGGATGTCATTCGGACTCGAGAAATGTGGGAGGATGGTGACAAAGAGAGGCAAGGTAATCCACACAGAAGGGGTCTCACTCCCAGAAG
Source organism: Betta splendens (assembly GCF_900634795.4). Lineage (NCBI taxonomy): Eukaryota > Metazoa > Chordata > Actinopteri > Anabantiformes > Osphronemidae > Betta > Betta splendens. Next base: position 33,580,388 of record NC_040884.2, on the reverse strand, counting down.
GAACAATAGCAGACATTGAGGACAACTACAAGTACCTTGGAATACCACAGGCAAACGGCAACCTTGAACAGGCAACAAGGAATGCGGCAACAGCCAAATACCTCCAACGAGTAAGGCAAGTCCTAAGAAGCCAGCTCAATGGCAAGAACAAATCCCGGGCAATAAACAGCTACGCTCTGCCAGTGATCAGATACCCTGCTGGAATAATAAGGTGGCCAAAGGAAGAGATACAGACCACAGATGTTAAGACACGAAAGCTCCTCACCATGCATGGAGGGTTCCACCCCAAATCCAGCACCCTGAGACTGTACGCTAGCCGGAAGGAAGGAGGCCGAGGACTAGTGAGCGTGAGAGCCACTATCCGGGATGAAACATCCAAGATCCATAAGTACATCAAGGTGTAGTATATTTATGTATCATATCATATATTATTATATAGGTAGTGAACAATCTGTTCGGGTCAGGTTAAGATGCAGTGACTGTTCCTCAACCCTTGCAGTTTCGCAGGGTCGTTGTCTGGGGAGCATCTGGGATAGACTCCAGGAAACAGACATTTACATTTACTTTTAGCAGTAAAATTGATCATTGCTTATGAGAGAAGTACAGAGAGTAGATGGGTTCGTGTGGGGTGGGGTGAAAGAGTTTGCTTAAACTGGGTTCGTAGAATCTGGGTTCGCAGAATCTGTTGCGTAAACTGTTTATTCGAGCTGTTCCTAAGGAAATATTCAAAATGTCACGCCGACCTGGGAGCTGGACAGATAACACGGCCCAGCGCCAGGACTTTCCGAGTCATCTACACGTCCTTATTTGGACATGTGGAAAGATTTTAGGTGGTGGTTAAAAGCAGGCCTTCACAGGCTGGGGTTTTCAGAGCGCTTCGCAGAGGGTCCGCTGGTAGCACACAGCGGACCTTTTCCGACCTCTCGGTTCTCTCTGCAGAGGAACAAGCAGGTGAATTCGGTCTCTGCCTCTCTTGTTATTACTCTTTTGTAATCATTATCTGATTGTTTTAATTTAACATGTATAATAAATTTGTATGCTATTGATTTAAATTTCAAAGATGAGTTCTTGTGAAATCTCTGTCGTGCTTGAAGAGAATAGAAATACACGACAGAAATGGCGTCACGATAAAGGCAAGATAGCCGGATCTGAAGCCGACAGGTGCCCGGCTGCACCCAGCCCGAGACGACTCGTCACTGGTGGCCACAGGTGAGATGCGCTTAAAGCTCTTACATGACGATTCTCTGTGTTGGGGGCAGTGTGGGCAGGTGTTGGTTACATTAGAAGATTCTAAATTCTGATTCGGCTATTTCTAGAAAACAATCTGTGTGGGAATAAGCAGAGAGAGGCAGTGGAGAATTTGCTTGTATAATTTGCTGTATATAAATATAACTAACCAACTGCTTATTTGTGTGCTGTACTTTGTTTTTATTGTGGGGAAATAGAAAATGACATGGCCTATTGACCTCTAAATGTTGACTTACATGTTAGCTCTTTGACAGACGACGTTGGGAGATTCTAAATCAAGGGCTTATATAGTCTGTATGTGGCTAAAATAAATTTAAGGCTGTGTAAGTACGGTAACTGACGTTGGAAGTGCAGGCCCAAGAAAAAGAACCCAAATTGGCAACATATACTAAACACCTTTTTGTAAGTTGGACACTCTCTACTTACCATTTTATAGTTCGGGACAGAAGAATATTTATTCAAGTGGTTCTTAAATTAAGGTGAGGATTAGTAACAGCGTCAGATTACGGTGCGGCCTCAGTGCTCAGTTTAGTGAACCGAAAAGCCGACTTTTACTCACCAAATTAGACCAAATTTATATATATATATATATATATATACATATATATATATATATGCTTATATATTTAAGGCACTGTAGGTTTATGTGCGTATGAGGAGACCTACATTAAGCTTGGGACTGATCAATCCAAGTGTAGATTTTCTCATGAGTTGTGAGGCCTGAGAAACATAGGGAAATCAGTAAAAGCGCTTTCTGTGATATGCGTATGAAGTGTGCTGGCAATAGTGTATGAAGTTTAATCAAGTGTGTATTTGTGTATTTGTGTATATACGTATGTAAAGTTAAACGGCGTAATAGTTGCTTGTTGCTGAGTTAAATTTGAAGTAGACTGGGTTGACAGCGGCTCCTCTACTCCTCCGGTGCAGAGGGAGTGTGTGTGTATGTGTGAGAGAGAGGAAAAGAGAGCAGGAGGGCGGGGGAGTGAGTGTGTGCGTGTGTGACTAGAAGCAGATCCCCGCTCCTCATACGTGTGTCTTCAGATGGTTGGGGGGAGACGTTGGCTTGGTGCCAGGTGGCGACGAAGTTTTAATTTTTGTAGTAGTTTAATACTATAACATTTTTGATTGTCCTATATTGTGTTCACTTTTCTTTGTACCTTTATAATCATTTTGACGTAATCTGAGTATTTTAGTGCATTTTTTGTGACGACGTGTCTGCACTGTGATTAGGAGTGGTCAAGCTGGTCACGGTGTGTAAAGACCGCGGCTGCTTTGTTTATTAAAAAATAAAAAAGGGGGGAGTTGTGAATTGAGGCGCGGTCTCTAAATTAGGTGTGGAGGCGTCAGCTGTGGGCCTCTTCTGTTGTTTACGCTCCAGAGAGAGAGAAGAGTGTGTGTGTATGTGTTTTACTGCTCAGAGCATTAAGCTCAAGGGTGTGTGTGTGTCGTACTGGTCAGAGCATTAGGCTCGGGTGTGTGTGTGTGTGAGTGTGCATTGGAGAGACATAGACACATAGTTGACAGACTGCAGTAAAGCCTTAGTTTTGTTCCTATTATTACTATTAGTGTAATGGACAGCAGCTAAACTTCAAAACGTTTACTACGTCGGTTGAAGAGGAAGGAATTTTACTGTAACGCTAACGCTTCTAAATTGGCTCAGAGCCGTCAGCCGTGTGCTTCTCTAAGAGCAGAATCAGACTGGAAGTACAAAGACAAACAGAGTACTTACGAGCCTCCATCTGTCTGAGGCTCCGCCTCACCCCTCCCCTGAGTTTTCACCAACTTTTCAGATCAAATGTATGTATGTATAGACTATTAGTGCCTGGTTAGTATTAGGTGAGAATAAATGTTAGTAATACACTAGGTGAGAATAGAACCACAAGAAGGGGTTTATGCGACGTACATGCTAGTGTACTAGTAGTGGTCTGCAGCGTGTTGGTTATACTTTCTGTCAGTGTGTATTGGTGGGATTTAGCTTCTATTTTTTCATTTTCAGTTTCCATTCTGTCTGGTTCTAGGTTAACTAGGTTATTTGGGCAAAGTTAATAAACATTCCTCCATTTATATCAAAGGTCCTTCTTTGCTTACGCGGCTGTAGCAGCTGCATTCTCATGAGCAAGACCACCATTTGTGACCTAATGTGGGTTAGGCACAGCCTGTGACATCACTATCACGTTAAATCAAGTGTTTCAATTATGCTGATTTTGTGCAAACCTAGTAATATAAACAAAGCACATGATCAGCTCCAATAAGACACTTATAATTTTTCTTCAGCAGTTGCTCTGAAGTGGGCGTTTCTGCAGTGGTTTGGTTTTTCTTTGCATCAGACTTACTCTTTTATTCAGAACAAATCAAAACTCATCGGCTCAACAGTCACTAGGAATGATTATCGGGCCAGTTGCTTAAAACAGAGGTAAAACCAAGATACCCAGAAAGGAAGAGCGTCTAAATACAATTTAACTGGTTAATATTTATGTTGCTTTTCACTAACTATGGGTTGTAAAGACAGGGAACTTACTTCAGTTATGAACACTGATTGAGATTAGTTCAGTTACAAGTATAATTAGGTGTAATTAAGGGTTGAAATCATATCTTCAGTAAAGGTACATATTCAATAATGAGATCTGTGGATGGGAACATGTCTCCAGTCGAGGTGTTGATGAAGGAAATTCAGAAATGCTCACACAAATGGAGCAAGCGGACACATGAATCCACGTCGCCCTGGCCTTCAGAGGGGACATTTGAACTGAGGCAGTGTGCAGAGATGCAGGGTTTTATAAAAACCTATAAGATAAAAGACAAATCTGTAAAGCGAGGCCTTAAACGGGAAAGAGAAAATGCAGTGTTGCAATTGTTTATCAACTGTGCAAAAACGATGAGCAAAAAGACGACTCAATGTGGTGATAACCAATTTAATCAGATCTCTATAACTAAGTCTCTTTCAGATGCGTCCCAGATGGATGCAGAAGAAACAAAACCATTACGGACAAAGAAGCCAGTTCACCCTGTAGCTGATCTAGAAGGGACAGACAGGGCAGTGAAAAGGGATGAGTTGTTAGAACTGCCCGACATTTATTTAAACACAGAGAAAATCTCAATTGGAAATTCCTGCAGTGAAAGTGATCTGCGTGACAGAGCAGGTGGATCACTGTGGGCTGAGTCAGATGAGGAATCAGTGTGTGTGGGTGACGAACGGGTAAATGAGGTTTCTGATGGACTTCCTCTGCTGGTCAAAGAGGCAAAGCGTCAAAATCTGCCCTGGCCTTCAAGACCAGATCAGAATGATCTGAATGACACTGTGGGACTCGGCAACTTGTCACTAGAACAAATAACTGACCATGTGATTCATGCTGTTGAGCTGTGTCAGAAGCAGGCAAAGGAGGCAGTGAAAGAAGCAACACGCCAGCAGCAGCGAAAAGAGGGGGAGAAAAGAGAGAGGAGGATGGTGTCTGCTCAACCAGCCAGCGTGCCTCAGACCCCACCTACACCACCAGGCATGGCCACACCTCAGGTGATGTACATTCTACCAGGAGGGTGGACAAGACGACCTCCTATAAGGAGAGGAGGGTTCCCTGCAGACAAAGGCAGAGGAACAGGAGGCAGCCACAAAGGAGGCGTGAGATGCTACTGCTGTGGGAAGACTGGTCACGTAAGAAGCCACTGCTTTGATTGGCTACGAGGCTCACGAGGAGTGCCCAGACCAAAGGGGTCCGCTGATCAATGTGGAGTCCACTCAACTGGGTACTAGAGAGGACCAGACACCTGCAGGATCCATGAACTTTGTTGATGGGCTCCATCAAAAGCCAAAAAGCCTGATGCCTCTGAATCTGTGACTTCACCTTGATGCACACTTTAGTACTTTGAGGCTCAGACAAATATCTAAAATTTGGAAACAAAATAAACAAGTCGGTTGGTGAGAATGACTTAGTCCTTAAACCTGCCAACAGAGACAAAAATTAAAAATATGCCAATTTTACTAGGCAAGGGAAAGACAAAGGTATAGAGAATATTTCAAGATAAAGTTCCCAATTCAATCACTCTGCTGACAAATGCTCCACCTGATGCTCAGTGGGTGACGGTGTTAAAAACAATGTGAATGTGAAGTATGTGGATGAAGAGACTGTGTGCACCAGACTTTGAGACATGCCTCATTTCATCTCTCCAACTAACACTAACTGTAGACAGTTGTCTCATCATATTGATAAAGACTCATTCTCATTATTGAGGTAAGGAAGTTTCACTAGACAACCTTAATACTGTAGGAAGTGCCTCCCACATACCATAAAGTGAGTGAAGTATCTGAGGAGGTCAATCAGCTAAAAAGGGAATGAGGAGAGTGTACATGTTTCCCTCATACAGTAAACAGCAGTTTGATCCCTACAGTACGGAAGCTAGTATAACGCATCATGCTCTCATGTGTTACTGAAAACATTAAACTTCAAGGTGACTAAAACCAGGTGTGCCTTTCACTGCTACTGTGCCAGTTCTCCAATAGATAGAAAAACCAAACCATTCAGAACCTGCAAGGTGTAACTGTTGCAACAATGCTTAGCCTTCTATAGTACAGTATTATAATAAAAATGGATTGTGTTGCTACGAGCAGTTACAGTTCACTGCACTACATTTAGGATTTGCACAGTACGTCTACTGTTTAAGTGGGGCTGAAGTTTTAATGATCACCTTGACATGTTTTGATGAGGTTCCACTTAGTTCTTATCATCACTATCATTAATATATTCCAACAGAGCAGAAGACACATTTAGCAAATGTGTAAACCAGGTCTCAGTTAATTTTTTTTCCATCCTTTTGCTAAACAGTTAACATAGATGTCATCAGTCTGCAGGCCTTAAACAAGTGTGACAGGGCTGTGGTGTTCTTTACGGCATGGAAGGAGGAGGTCTGGGGAAGAGACTGAGCAGCAACAGTGACGGTGCTTTATCCTCCAAGAGGGGTGACTGTATGTGGGTTTATATGGACTTTCTTTAATAGCTTACAATACTTCAGTTATCGTCCACAGCTATTTTGTTATCACTACAAATTCTGACAGTCACAGGGGAATTATAATTAGATGTAACAATAATTGTGGGGTTGTTTGAATTTCTAGGGTATAGCTTTGCGTTTCCAACAGTTAAGTAGGTTGTGTTATGTCCATGTGTCATTTCTGATAGTTTGTGAGGATTCAGCTTATTTAGTCTTTACGTTAATTTTGTCATAAAGTCACTTAATGCATGCATCCGCAATGCGTCTTGAATTTAAAAAGGTTTCCTACAACGCAATGATTCTGTGTTCATAATGAGATTAGTTCGTGTTGATGTTATAGTTATTAAGGTCTAAACATTCTTGTTTCTCCTATTGACATTGTCCTTAAGTTCACTCAGTTTATTCAGGGATTGATGATGATCCCTGGTAAGGATAAACACATAGGATGAATAAGTGTAGGAAATTACTTTTAAGGGTTTTGCTAGTGTTCTTTTATCCATCCATCTTAATTTAATGATTTAATCGGCTTCAAATTCAATTGACAGTTATCTGTCTATTGAGGGGGGAAAATGTATTGTAAAAAATTGTTTTGATTATTGCTTTATGACGGTCCCTAGTAACTGGGGAACTTGTGTGTGTGGCATCTGCTGTGAGAATGGACTATTCTGTTTCTGTTGTGGTTTATCCCAAGTTGGTGAACTTAATCCATGGGGGAAAGGTTGTGGTCGAGTTGGCAGAGTTGGCTACAGAGGAGTATGATCTCACAGCGGGACTCATTGTGGAGTGATAGGAAAAGTGACAGGAGCAGGGTATGTGAGGGAGGAAATGAGTTAAGGGAAGTCGAAGAGTGAATGAAAAGGGAAGTGTAAATGTGATAATGACAATAGAGGGACAAAAAAGTACTGTGAACATTGCATTTTAGTGTGTAGCTTGTAAAAATATGCCGAACGCATAGACTAACATTGCACGAAGCTTTGCTTGACGAAATGGTGTTTAATGCATCAACCAAGTTTCTATGTGAAACAGATGATTAATATACGCAGGAAAGCTGTGTTGTTCCATTGCAGGAAAGAAGAGGACAAAGAAGATCAAACTCAGGATCACTGACGGGCCCTGAGTGACACTGCTGACTCATTTAGCAGAACAAGGTCACAGGCTAGCCTTTCTAAATTATAGTTCTCATAGAGCAAGAGGTTTCTCTCTTAGCTCACGTGCACGACAAAAACCCTGAGCTCATGACATGACTGACTGATACTGTATATGCTCTGCGGACTGACTATGACACATGTCGATGATGTTTCTTGTTGTTGATGTTATATAATGAGGGTTTAACAATTTTCATTCTGCATCTCAGTGTGTTGTTGTCCACAGGAAGCTCACATTAACAACTTCAACCCTTCCCTCTACACAGAGCAGTAGTGGAGAAACTGTGTCAACTAATTTTTTAAACTAATTTTCTTTCCTAACCAACTTCTCTCCTACTCTTAACCTCCATCCACAGGTTACTTCAGTATCAGAGGAGGGTGTATCTTATGATCTGCTACAACTGTGGGTTTTTATATTCTCTGATCTTTTGATTTCTACAGCGACGACCTGGAACAAAAAGCAAACTATATGTTCTATTCAGTCTAACCCTAACCCTAGCTCTGTAGGATGGTTTATGCTGCACTATAGTGCAGATCTTTCTGCCTCTCAGCTATCAGCTCTCAGGTCACAGCTGGAGCACCAGTCTGAGGGGGACAGAGGATGGTGCAGCAGAAGTGTGCTGGAACCCTGGACAGTCGGGAAACAAGGGACTCTGTGTTCAACGGGAAGGCGAGCTGGGCCAACTGGGTCGCTAGCAGAAAGGCAGGGCATCAGATGAGGTTCCTAGGACAACGCAGAGGGTGCAGTGCCACAGCTTCCAGTACAACCGTGACGGACAAAGGAGGAGTCGATGGAGCCGAAGGAGCTGATGGAGAGTCCAATATATTGCAATTCCAGCTACACCAACAATCCTCACCCACCTAACATTGTGGGGCTGCGCTGACCAACACGGCTATAGGGTGTGGGCGGAGCGCCGCCCTTAGCTGCATCGTTGATATACACTGATGTTTGAATTTGCACGTGCATGAGCTGAATTGCAGATGCTGGACGAAGTGAGAGCACAGACCTTCATGATTAACTGTGGTCGGTGTGGAGTCTGTGAAGAATCTGTTGTGATAAAGAGTACACTTATGTAGAATGAAAACTGTGAGGTTTGTTACTGAATGTACTTGTTTACAGGCAGCGTGGGAGGATCACCTGTTGGAGCTGAAAGAAGAGCTTAGGTGTTCTATTCACCACAGATTTTGTGAATCTTTAACTTTGCTTTTTCATCTTAATGTTGAAGTTCATGTCTATTGAATATAATGCAGTATGATGAGTCAAAGAGGAGCTTTCTTGACCGCTCGCTTTCAAGATTGATGGGCATTAAAATGCCCATGAGGAGGGGATTTGTAGTATATTTATGTATCATATCATATATTATTATATAGGTAGTGAACAATCTGTTCGGGTCAGGTTAAGATGCAGTGACTGTTCCTCAACCCTTGCAGTTTCGCAGGGTCGTTGTCTGGGGAGCATCTGGGATAGACTCCAGGAAACAGACATTTACATTTACTTTTAGCAGTAAAATTGATCATTGCTTATGAGAGAAGTACAGAGAGTAGATGGGTTCGTGTGGGGTGGGGTGAAAGAGTTTGCTTAAACTGGGTTCGTAGAATCTGGGTTCGCAGAATCTGTTGCGTAAACTGTTTATTCGAGCTGTTCCTAAGGAAATATTCAAAATGTCACGCCGACCTGGGAGCTGGACAGATAACACGGCCCAGCGCCAGGACTTTCCGAGTCATCTACACGTCCTTATTTGGACATGTGGAAAGATTTTAGGTGGTGGTTAAAAGCAGGCCTTCACAGGCTGGGGTTTTCAGAGCGCTTCGCAGAGGGTCCGCTGGTAGCACACAGCGGACCTTTTCCGACCTCTCGGTTCTCTCTGCAGAGGAACAAGCAGGTGAATTCGGTCTCTGCCTCTCTTGTTATTACTCTTTTGTAATCATTATCTGATTGTTTTAATTTAACATGTATAATAAATTTGTATGCTATTGATTTAAATTTCAAAGATGAGTTCTTGTGAAATCTCTGTCGTGCTTGAAGAGAATAGAAATACACGACAAAGGATAAGGCCCCGACAGATGACGTGCTGAGTGAATGTCTCAGGCAGTGGAGAACAGAGGATGAGATGCTGGAAGAGGGACCATCATAGGAGGACAAGCCCTTGCACGGGATGTACCACCGGAACATAACTGAAGTGGCTGATCTCAACAAATCCTACCAATGGCTTGAAAGGGCTGGGCTGAAGGACAGCACAGAGGCACTCATCCTGGCTGCACAGGAGCAGGCCCTGAGCACCAGAGCCATAGAGGCCCAGATCTACCACACCAGACAAGACCCAAGGTGTAGACTGTGCAAAGAGGCCCTAGAGACGGTCCAGCACATAACTGCAGGGTGTAAGATGCTGGCAGGCAAAGCATACATGGAACGCCATAACCAAGTGGCTGGCATAGTATACAGGAACATCTGCGCGGAGTATGAACTGGAAGCCCCAAGGTCAAAGTGGGAAACACCTCCCAAGGTGGTAGAGAACGAGCGAGCCAAGATCCTGTGGGACTTCCAGATCCAGACTGACAGAATGGTAATGGCGAACCAACCAGACATTGTGGTGGTGGATAAAGAGCAGAGGAAAGCCGTAGTGGTGGATGTGGCAATACCAAGCGATGGCAACATCAGGAAAAAGGAACATGAGAAACTAGAGAAATACCAAGGGCTCAGAGAAGAACTGGAGAAGGTTTGGAAGGTGAAGGCCACAGTGGTGCCTGTGGTGATCGGCGCACTAGGGGCTGTGACCCCCAAACTGGTGGAGTGGCTACGACAGATCCCTGGAAAAACATCCGAATTCTCAGTCCAGAAAAGTGCAGTCCTAGGAACAGCAAGGATACTGCGCAGAACCCTCAAGCTCCCTGGCCTCTGGTAGAGGACCCGAGCTTGGAAAGTGGATGAGACCACCCGCGGAGGGTGAGAATAGAGTGTGTGTGTGTGTGTGTGTGTATATATATATATATATATATATATATATATATATATATATATATATATATATATATATATATATATATATATATATATATATATATATATATATATACTTATATATTTAAGGCACTGTAGGTTTATGTGCGTATGAGGAGACCTACATTAAGCTTGGGACTGATCAATCCAAGTGTAGATTTTCTCATGAGTTGTGAGGCCTGAGAGACATAGGGAAACCGGTAAAAGCATTTTCTGTGATATGCATATGAAGTGTGCTGGCAATAATGTATGAAGTTTAATCAAGTGTGTATTTGTGTATATACGTATGTGAAGTTAAACGGCGTAATAGTTGCTTGTTGCTGATTTAGCATTTGAGTAGGCTGGGTTGACAGCGGCTCCTCTACTCCTCCGGTGCAGAAGGAGTGTGTGTGTGTGTGTGTGTGGGAGAGAGGAAAAGAGAGCAGGAGGGCGGGGGAGTGAGTGTGTGTGTGTGTGTGGACTAGAGAGAGATTACGTGTGTGTCTTCAGATGGTTAGGGGGAGCCGTTGGCTTGGTGCCAGGTGGCGACACAAAGTTGGGTTTTAATTTCTGTCGTGGTTTAATACTTTAACATTTTTGATTGTCCTATATGGTGTTCACTTTTCTTTGTAATTTAATAATCATTTTGACGTAATCTGAGTATTTTAGTGCATTTTTTGTGACGACGTGTCCGCACTGTGGTTGGGAGTGGTCAAGCTGGTCACGATGTGTGAAGACCGCGGCTGCTTTGTTTATTAAAAAATAAAAAAGGGGGGAGTTGTGAATTGACGCGCAGTCTCTGAATTGGGTGTGGAGGCGTCAGCCGTGTGCCTCTTCTGTCGTTTACGCTCCAGAGAGAGAGAAGAGTGTGTGTGTATGTGTTTTACTGCTCAGAGCATTAAGCTCAAGGGTGTGTGTGTGAGTGTGCATTGGAGAGACATTGACACATAGTTGGCAGACTGCAGTAAAGCCTTAGTTTTGTTCCTATTATTACTATTATTGTAACGGACAGCAGCTAAACTTCAAAACGTTTACTACGTCATTTGAAGAAGAAGGAATTTTACTGTAATGCTAACGCTTGTAAATTGGCTCAGAGCCGTCAGCTGTGTGCTTCTCTAAGAGCAGAATCAGACTGGAAGTACAAAGACAAACAGAGTACTTTCGAGCCTCCATCTGTCTGAGGCTCCGCCTCACCCCTCCCCTGAGTTTTCACTAACTTTTCAGATCAGAGCTTTGTATGTATGTATAGACTATTAGTGCCTGGTTAGTATTAGGTGAGAATAAATGTTAGTAATACAGTAGGTTAGAACAGAACCACAAGAAGGGGTTAATGCGATATACATGCTAGTGTACTACTAGTGGTCTGCAGCGTGTTGGTTATACTTTCTGTCAGTGTGTATTGGTGGGATTTAGCTTTTATTTTTTCATTTTCAGTTTCCATTTTTGTCTGGTTCTAGGTTAACTAGGTTATGTGGGCAAAGTTAATAAACATTCCTCCATTTATATCAAAGGTCTTTCTGCTCACGCGTCTGTAGCAGCTGCATTCTCATGAGCAAGACCACCATTTGTGACCTAATGTGGGTCAGGCACAGCATGTGACATCACTATCACGTTAAATCAAGTGTTTCAATTATGCTGATTTTGTGTAAACCTAGTAATATAAACAAAGCACATGATCAGCTCCAATAAGATGCTTATAATTTTTCTTCAGCAGTTGCTCTGAAGTGGGCGTTTCTGCAGTGGTTTGGTTTATCTTTGCATCAGACTTACTCTTTTATTCAGAACAAATCAAAACTCATCAGCTCAACAGTCACTAGGAATGATTATCGGGCCAGTTGCTTAAAACAGAGGTAAAACCAAGATACCCAGAAAGGAAGAGCGTCTAATTACAATTGAACTGTCTAATATTTATGTTGCTTTTCACTAACTATGGGTTGTAAAGACAGGGAACTTACTTCAGTTATGAACACTGATTAAGATTAGTTCAGTTACAAGTATAATTAGGTGTAATTAGGGGTTGAAATCATATCTTCAGTAAAGGTACATATTTAATAATGAGATCTGTGAATGGGAACATGTCTCCAGTCGAGGTGTTGATGAAGGAAATTGGGAAATGCTCAGACAAATGGAGCAAGCAGACACATGAATCCACGTCGCCCTGGTCGTCAGAGGGGACATTTGATCTGAGGCAGTGTGCAGAGATGCAGGGTTTTATAAAAACCTATAAGATAAAAGACAAATCTGTAAAGCGAGGCCTTAAACAGGAAAGAGAAAATGCAGTGTTGCAATTGTTTATCAACTGTGCAAAAATGATGAGATGGATGGATGCAGAAGAAACAAAACCATTACGGACAAAGAAGCCAGTTCACCCAGTAGCTGATCTAGAAGGGACAGACAGGGCAGTGAAAAGGGATGAGTTGTTAGAACTGCCCGACATTTATTTAAAAACAGAGAAAATCTCAATTGTAAATTCCTGCAGTGAAAGTGATCTGCGTGACAGAGCAGTTAGATCACTGTGGGCTGAGTCAGATGAGGAATCAGTGTGTGTGGGTGACGAACGGGTAAATGAGGTTTCTGATGGACTTCCTCTGCTGGTCAAAGGGGCAAAGTGTCAAAATCTGCCCAAAATGTGGGACTTTGCAACTTGTCACTAGAACAAATAACTGATCATGTGATTCATGCTATTGAGCTGCGTCAGAAGCAGGCAAAGGAGGCAGTGAAAGAAGCAACACGCCAGCAGCAGCGAAAAGAGGGGGAGAAAAGAGCTCAACCAGCCAGCGTGCCTCAGACCCCACCTACACCACCAGGCATGGCCACACCTCAGGTGATGTACATTCTACCAGGAGGGTGGACAAGACAACCTCCTGTGAGGAGAGGAGGGTTCCCTGCAGACAAAGGCAGAGGAACAGGAGGCAGCCACAGAGGAAGCGTGAGATGCTACTGCTGTGGGAAGACTGGTCACGTAAGAAGCCCTTGCTTTGATTGGCTACGAGGCTCACGAGGAGTGCCGAGACCAAAGGGGTCCGCTGATCAATGTGGAGGCCCCTCAGCTGGGTACTAGAGAGGACCAGACACCTGCAGGATTCATGAACTTTGTTGATGGGCTCCATCAAAAGCCAAAAAGCCTGAGGCCTCTGAATCTGTGACTTCACCTTGCTGCACACTTTAGTACTTTGAGACTCAGACAAATATCTAAAATTTGGAAACAAAATAAACAAGTCGGCTGGTGAGAATGACTTAGTCCTTAAACCTGCCAACAGAGTCAAAAATTAAAAATATGCCAATTTTACTAGGCAAGGGAAAGACAAAGGTATAGAGAATATTTCAAGATAAAGTTCCCAATTCAATCACTCTGCTGACAAATGCTCCACCTGATGCTCAGTGTGTTACGAACTCGGGTTTGACAGGGAACCTACTAACTCCTCCCGTCGGTTCCGAACCGGCAGGGCTTTGACGGAACCCTGGGGCAGGAGAGGGAATGCGGTGGAGAGAGACGGTGACAGCACCAGCTCCAAGCGGGGAGAACTACGGCTCTCACGGAGCCGGGAGGAGAACGCGCTCACACTGAGCGGAGGCTTCAGGCACTACGGCCGACGTGCTTCCAGCACACAGCTCTCTGTGTAATCCCTCACAGAGACACCTGGCCGCAACCGGCAGACCAGGTCGCAGGGAAACACAGGAGAGGGAAGACCCCAAATGCACGACCCAAACACAGTGTCTTACCAGTTAACATAAAGTGGTTTATTTAAACACAACAAAAACTCACTGCACCGCAGGACTCAGTTCAACACAAAGGAAGAACTAAAAATCACTGCATTGCAGGAAAACGATAAACAACCTAATTCACTATCTACAACTAAACGCTCCGTACACTACGGGCAAAAATCCTAAACATGAAACATAAGACACTCACAAAACTTACGTGGTGGAACAGGACATCAACAAAACCAAAACTCCTTGCAGCATAAACTCTCCTCAACGTAACAACGGGGTAGCATCCAGCTACACCCAGAGTACACACCAGCAATGTGTCCAACACAAAACATCCTTTAAATACACAAACCAAACAGGTGGGTCAACTAATTACACAGGAAATTAAATTCAACCATAGACCCACATCAAAAGTCCCAGGAGCGCCTCTAGCGGCGCGGAGGCTGAATGTCACACAGTGGTTGACGGTGTTAAAAACAATGTGAATGTGAAGTATGTGGATGAAGAGACTGTGTGCACCAGACTTTGAGACATGCCTCATTTCATCTCTCCAACTAACACTAACTGTAGACAGTTGTCTCATCATATTGGTAAAGACTCATTCTCATTATTGAGGTAAGAAAGTTTCACTAGACAAGCTTCAACACTGTAGGAAGTGCCTTCCATATACCATAAAGTGAGTGAAGTATCTGAAGAGGTCAATCAGCTAAAAAGGGAATGAGGAGAGTGTACATGTTTCCCTCATACAGTAAACAGCAGTTTGATCCCTACAGTATGTAAGCTAGTATAACGCATCATGCTCTCATGTGTTACAGAAAACATCAAACTTTAAAGTGACTAAAACCAGACGTGCATTTTACTGCTACTGTGCCAGTTCTCCACTAGATAGTAAACCAAATCATTCAGAACCTGCAAGGTGTAACTGTTGCAACAATGCTTAGCCTTCTATAGCACTGTATTGTGATGCTATGGATTGTGGCGCTGCAAGCAGCTACAGTTCACTACACTACACTTAGTATTTGCACAATACGTCTACTGTTTAAGTGAGGCTGCAGTTTTAATGATCACATTGACATGTTTTGATGAGGTTCCACTTAGTTCTTATCATCACTATCATTAATATATTCCAACAGAGCAGAAGACACATTTAGCAAATGGGTAAACCAGGTCTCAGTTCATTTTTTCTTTCCATTCTTTTGCTAAACAGTTAACATAGATGTCATCAGTCTGCAGGCCTTGAACAAATGTGACAGGGCTGTGGTGTTCTTTACGGCATAGAAGGAGGAGGTCTGGGGAAGAGACTGAGTAGCAACAGTGACGGTGCTTTATCCTCCAAGAGGTTTGACTGTATGTGGGTTTATATGGACTTTCTTTAATAGGTTACAATACTTCAGTGTTCGTCCACAGCTGTTTTGTTATCACTACAAACTCTGACAGTCACAGGGGAATTATAATTAGATGTAGGTTGGGGTGTTGTTTGATTTTCTAGGGTATAGCTTTGCGTTTCCAACAGTTAACTAGGTTGTGTTATGTCTATGTGTCATTTCTGATAGTTTGTGAGGATTCAGCTTATTTAGTCTTTACGTTAATTTTGTCATAAAGTCACTTAATGCATGCATCCGCAATGCGTCTTGAATTCAATAAGGTTTCCTACAACGCAGTGATTCTGTGTTCAAACTGAGATTAGTTCGTGTTGATGTTGTAGTTATTAAGGTCTAAACATTCTTGTTCCTTCTATTGACATCATCCTTAATTTCACTCAGTTTTATTCAGGGATTGATGATGATCCCTGGTAAGGATAAATACGTAGGATAAATAAGTGTAGGAAATTACTTTTAGGGTTTTGCTAGTGTTCTTTTATCCATCCATCTTAATTTAATGATTTAATCGGCTTCAAATTCAATGGACAGTTATCTGTCTATTGAGGGGGGAAAAATGTATTGTAAAAATTGTTTTGATTATTGCTTTATGACAGTCCCTAGTAACTGGGGAACTTGTGTGTGTGGCATCTGCTGTAAGAATGGACTATTCTGTTTCTGTTGTGTTTTATCCCAAGTTGGTGAACTTAATCCATGGGAGAAAGGTTGTGGTCGAGTTGGCACAAAATTTGATTTGGTATATACTGTAAATAGCTTACGCTACAGAGGAATATGATCTCACAGCGGGACTCATTGTGGAGTGATAGGAAAAGTGACAGGAGCAGGGTATGTCAGGAAGGAAAGGAGTTAAGGGAAGTCGAGAAGTGAATGAAAAGGAAAGTGTAAATGTGAAAATGACAATAGAGGGACGAAAAAGTACTGTGAACATTGCATTTCAGTGTGTAGCTTGTAAAAATATGCCGAACGCATAGACTAACATTGCATGAAGCTTTGCTTGACAAAACAGTGTTTAATGCATCAACCAAGTTTCTATGTGAAGCAGATGATTAATATACGCAGGAAAGCTGTGTTGTTCCATTGCAGGAAAGAAGAGGACAAAGAAGATCAAACTCTGGATCACTGATGGGCCCTGAGTGACACTGCTGACTCATTTAGCAGAACAAGGTCACAGGCTAGCCTTTCTAAATTATAGTTCTCATAGAGCAAGAGGTTTCTCTCTTAGCTCACGTGCACGACAAAAACCCTGAGCTCATGACATGACTGACTGATACTGTATATGCTCTACGGACTGACTATGACACATGTCGATGATGTTTCTTGTTGTTGATTTTATATAATGAGGGTATAACAATTTTCATTCTGCATCTCAGTGTGTTGTTGTACACAGGAAGCTCACATTAACAACTTCAACCCTTCTCTCTACACAGAGCAGCAGTGGAGAAACTGTGTCAGCATAAACATCTCGCTTAAACTAATTTTCTTTCCTAACCAACTTCTCTCCTACTCTTAACCTCCATCCAGGTATCTCCTTCAGTATCAGAGGAGGGTGTGTCTTATGACCTGCTACGACTGTGGGTTTTCATATTCTCTGATCTTTTGATTTCTACAGCGACGACCTGGAACAAAAGAAGCAAACTATATGTTCTATTCAGCCTAACCCTAACCCTAGCTCTGTAGGATGGTTTATGCTGCACTATAGTGCAGATCTTTCTGCCTCTCAGCTATCAGCTCTCAGGTCACAGCTGGAGCACCAGTCTGAGGGGGACAGAGGATGGTGCACCAGAAGTGTGCTGGAGCCCTGAACGGTCCAGAAATGAGGGACTCTGTGTTCTACGGAAAGGCGAGCTGGACCAACTGAGTCGCTAGCGGAAAGGCAGGGCATCAGATGAGGTTCCGAGGACAACGCAGAGGGTGCAGTGCCACAGCTTCCAGAGCAACCTTGACGGACAAAGGAGGAGTCGATGGAGCCGAAGGAGCTGATGGAGAGTCCAATTATTCCAATTCCAGCTACACCAGGAATTCTCACCCACCTAATATTGTGGGGCTGCGCTGACCAACACGGCTATAGGGTGTGGGCGGAGCGCCGCCCATAGCTGCATCGTTGATATACACTGATGTTTGAATTTGCCCGTGCATGAGCTGAATTGCAGATGCTGGATGACGTGGGATCACAGACCTTCATGATTGACTGTGGTTGGTGTGGAGTCTGTGAAGAATCTGTTGTGATAAAGAGGACACTTATGTAGAATGAAAACTGTGAGGTTTGTTACCGAATGTACTTGGTTACAGGCAGCGTGGGAGGATCACCTGTTGGAGCTGAAAGAAGAGCTTAGGTGTTCTATTCACCACAGATTTTGTGAATATTTAACTTTGCTTTTTCATTTTAATGTTGAAGTTCATGTCTATTTAATATTATGCAGTATGATGAGTCAAAGAGGAGCTTTCTTGGCCACTCGCTTTCAAGATTGATGGGCATTAAAATGCCCATGAGGAGGGGATTTGTAGTATATTTATGTATCATATCATATATTAATATATAGGTAGTGAACAATCTGTTCTGGTCATGTTAAGATGCAGTGACTGTTCCTCAACCCTTGCAGTTTGGCAGGGTCGTTGTCTGGGGAGCATCTGGGATAGACTCCAGGAAACAGACAGTTACATTTACTTTTAGCAGTAAAATTGATCATTGCTTATGAGAGAAGTACAGAGAGTAGATGGGTTCGCGTGTCCTCAGTGACTGGGGTGAAAGCGTTTGCGTAAACTGGGTTCGCAGAATCTGTGTTCGCAGAATCTGTTGCCTAACAATGTTTATCCGAGAGGTTCTTAAGGAAATATTCAAAATGTCACGCCGACCTGGGAAAGGAACTGGGAGGTTGATGGTGGGCCAGATGCAGCTGGAGCTGGACAGATAACACGGCCCAGCGCCAGGACTTTCCAAGTAGCCGAGAAAAACATCTACACGTTCTTATTTGGACATGTGGAAAGATTTTAGGTGGTGGTTAAAAGCAGGCCTTCACAGGCTGGGGTTTTCAGAGCGCTTCGCAGAGGGTCCGCTGGAAGCACACAGCGGACCTTTTCCGACCTCTCAGTTCTCTCTGCAGAGGAACAAGCAGGTGAATTCGGTCTCTGCCTCTCTTCTTATTACTCTTTTGTAATCATTATATGATTGTTTTAATTTGTCATGTATAATAAATTTGTATGCTATTGATTTAAACTTCAAAGTTGAGTTCTTGTGAAATCTCTGTCGTGGTTGAAGAGAATAGAAATACACGACAACAACACAACTGCTACGGCAAGGGGGAGTCAGGACGCCAGGTCAGAAGGGAGGTTTCACCATCTCCCCAACCGGAAATTAGGTACGAAGCCCCAATGAGCACAGATACGCTGAGCGAGTCAGCAACTGACCTGAAAGATAAGATCATGGCGAGATTGAACAGGCAACCCCGAAGCCAACTACAACGGCTAAGTGAAGTACCATCAGAAAGTCTCATGGAAGATGTGAATGTAGCATTGAGAGCGATCCCTACCACAACAATCACAGAAACCAATGAGCTGATGTACGCTTCAGCATCAGTGATCCTAGAGGTGCTTGGCTATAAGAGCAACCATGGGAGCCATGAGAAACAATACCCACCATGGAAACGAAGGTTGGAGGCAAAAATCAAGGCAGCTCAGAGGGAAGTGAGCCAAATGACAGAGGCCCAGAAAGGTGCAATGAAAAGACCGATGTCCAAGAGGTACAGCCAGATGACCATACCTGAAGCACTCGAAACTGCCAAGCAAAGGCTACAAGCCTTGGCCAGCCGCCTAAAGAGATACGCCAGAGACAACGAAGCCAGATGAATAAACCGGCTGTTCGCAACACAACCAAGCGAAAGTGCACTCTCAATGGCAGGGTAATAACAGCAGAGCAGACCCACCAAGGCTGGAAACTGAACAGTACTGGAAAGGTATATGGGAGAGGGAGGCATCACACAACAGTGATGCACAGTGGCTGGTGGATCTGAGGGAAGACCACAGCAACCTCCCTGAACAGAGTCCAGTGACTATCACAGTGGCACACATCCAACAGAGAGTCTCAGGTATGAAAAACTGGACAGCACCTGACCCTGACATGATCCACGCCTACTGGCTAAAGAAGCTCACTGCAATCCATGAGCGCCTGGCAGCACAAATGAACCAGCTGCTAAGGGATGGGACCCACCCTGAATGGCTAACCGAAGGGCAAACAATCCTGATAATTGAATAAAAACTTTGAATAAAAATGATTCTGATTGTGAAAACAGCTGATCAACTTTGCAGGAACACATTTCATATGGTAGAGGTGAAAGTTTCCCCTTCCCCCAGTGTCCCTGCTCTGGGACGAGGCCACGCCCACTTTCATTCACCAGACGGGACATGAAAGAGGGAATAACAAAATAAACAGCTGGTTAACTTTGTAGGAACACGGCTGTAGCTCTGAAATGACTTTATGTGGTACAGGTGAAAGGAAAAGCGTTTTCTGTTTAAATTTTTTATTGCACATTTGTTAAAACTTGATGGGTGTCTCTCTTTTGAGTTTTATGTTTGGCTAAATAAGTGTAAAACAGTCCTTATTACTCATGCAGAATCAATATATGCAGAACAAACAACTTGCTGCATTAATGAGTCGGAGATCTACTGAGTCCTGGCGTTCTGGCATACCACAGAGAGTTTATTACAATTTATTTATTTTTATTATATGATATTCTCTACAAGTTAGCAGTGGTAGTCTGCCAGACTTGTGTGAAATACCATAAGAAGAGCGTTTTAAAAAAGTCAAGTGAAAGGTTTTGGCGTCCCACAGCTACGTAGGTGCAGCTGATCACGCGTACAAATGTAATTACGGTAAAGTATAATAATGCAGTTTCCGTTTAAAGGACACATTGACTATGTCTTAGTGTTTTAACTGTTTAACTTGACCAACTTAAAAGTGGTCAAAGTGGTTTATGCTGCAGAGCAGGAGTTATTTTCGTTTTCAGTCAGTGAAAAACATGTTAACATTTATCGTGCATAAGAAGCACATGTAAAACAAACAAGCTGCTGCATTAATGCGTTGTTGATCTGCTGAGTCCTGACGTTCTGACGCGCCATAGAGAAAGATTTAATACAATGTATTTATTTATATTAAATAAAATCCTCTTACAGATTTTATGTGAATGTCCATAAGAACTGCGTTTAAAAGCAGTAAAGTAAAAGGTTTTTAATGTCAGGAGTATAAGAAAAAGACCATTTTTAGAAGCCTGATGTTGTTTAATTAGTAGGAGATCAGATCAGGGGACTTTGCCGGTGTTCGCACCCAGCTGATTCATTCCACCTCCAGACAGGCTCTTGCAGCGACATGTTTGGGGTCATTGTCCTGGAAAAAAACGATGCCGTGTTTCAATATACTTTCTAATATATGGCCCCACTGTGCGTTTGATTATGGACTCCTCGAAAAACTGTCGATCCATAATTCTCTCGAAAATAATCATCGGTCCTGGTCCCCACCTAGAAATCATTCCCCAAATGTGAAGTTTAAGGGGACGCTTAGGTCGCTGTTTGGAAACCAAGTGTCCTTTCTTTGCAAAGCTCATTCTGGCAAAATGCTCCAATGCCACAGTCGATTCGTTTTTCCCCGAAACGAGAAAACGGGAAACAGCTTTAAATCCAATAATGTGTCTGGATTTGAAAACACCGTTTTCAGCTCGTTTATTCATTTTTAACACGCTGCTTTGAATAAATGCTGTTTGTCCTTTTTAAACGTGATGGTGGGGCCTTCTCGTTACAATACGAAGTTACTGGACTTACTGGGAGCGTGTCCAAACACATTAACAGGTCCTTCGGGTTTAAAACGTTCTAAAACAACGTGTTTTCTCGTCTTCCCAGCTTTTATTCTGGAGAGGAAAATCAAACCGTTAAAACGTACATGGACCCGACACTTAACACGAGGACATACTGTATAAAGACAGCAGCGACATCAGCAACTGACAACAAACACTAGCGCGTATTGACAACTTGATCCTAGTCATCTGCCTATGAATAAGTGGCTCCTCAGCACCATCGTTGGAACGTCACATCCCTGTCTGCTCCAGACGGTGACGCCACTTCCCCGATTCTCTTGTTGCCTGCATTTGACAAGCATACATTTCCGGTTAAGCTCTATCTGGACACATCATCTGTCATTCAGGCTCTTACGTTTCATTCAGAATCAGAGAAAACTATAGGTCATTGCGGTCTGAGTAAATTTTAAGAGTTTGGTTGAACTTAAAAGCTGCTATAACAAGACAACGACTTTCGTTTTTCGTTCTTTGCTTTTTTCTCAAAACGAAAAATCAGCTTTAAATCCAACTCCGTGCGTTGTGTCGAAAAAACAACGACACTTGAATTCCGTTAATTAATATTACGAGCTGAAACGAAAACCAAGTTTGTTTTGCATTTTTTCCTCATGATCAACAAACCAGAAGACGAGTACAGATATACATATAAAATACATTTATAACACAGATTGATGAATAAATATAGATTCCTATTTTATGTTATTATACTTATATTATTCTATTGGATTGGCTGGAGGAGGGACTGTGTCTCGCGGCTGGCCTGGAAACTGTAAAAACATCAGCAGCTTCGGAAATTGACAACAAACACTAGCGCACTAGCGAGCAAAGACGCATAATAATCTATAACATTTAAAAATGAACTACTCTACATTTAATGTTACAATACCATGACATCGTTTTTTTGTGCTTAATGTGCAGACACAGATAGAAATGAACAGTCGGACCTGACATCTTTGCGCCACCTGGTGGTTAACACGAGACTAGCACCCTGATTTTTTTCAGCTGGCTGCAGGATTAAAAATCCTTAGTCGGGGACGCACCCGTGGCGCGCTGACGACGCGCATGTACTGCAGTAAAAAAGGTGGTAGCTTTGAAGTGCTACGACTGTACAAAAGCTGTGTACAGGTTGTGTACACTAATGCTACTAACAAAATACTATAAAGATAAACTTAAATAAGTGAAGAAAGTAATAAATAGAAGTAAGAGGACAGGAGCTGTTGCGCCCAGCAGCCAGCGCAACTGGCGCCGGAGGAAAAAAAAGAAAAAAAAAAGCTGCCTCGCTCAGCGTGTCTGTGCTTCGTACCCAATTTCCGGTTGGGGAGATGGTGAAATCTCCCCTCTGACCTGACGTCCTGGCTCCCCCTTGTCGTAGTATTTGTGTTGTACCTCGTCAATCTCAAGTTGTGATAGCACTTGCCGTTTCTGGATGTTGGAACACTGAGCTACTAGTTGCTTCGTCGCCAGCCTTGAATGTGGGTTTCTCCGCTCCCATTCACCGCACATTCTTTGCATGTAACCCCTCTGACTAGGGTTACTTGAGTAGCGGCATTCCAACAGAGTCTTGTTCTCGCATCTCAGGCAATTTTCAAGATTTAAGGAGGAA
>NC_040884.2:33217508-33252508 GCF_900634795.4 Betta splendens | reverse complement strand
GAAAAGGTGAGAAAAAAGTAACAGAAAAAATGTAATAACTGGTCCAAATAAATTTAGAAATTATTTAAAATAAAATCAGATGCATAGCAGTATTTAACAGTGATGAGTTGTTATGTTTAATGTTGCATTACTTTCATTTTATTTAGTATTTCTTTCTTGGTGTTTTATGTCCAACATGTGTAACTCTTAATGCCTTCATGCATTTAAATAAAACCTTATTAGCGGAAGTGCCACAGATATTTGCTTCTAAAATGTACATATGTAAAGCGCAGTCCTATAACCTATCAGCAATTTTCATTTGCAGAATTTCTACTTGACTAGTTTTGCAGCTTCTGATTTATTTTTTTGTTTTAATTTCTTTTGAGCTACTGGGGAAGGTAAAAATGCGTCCTCTCTAGGCTTTTAGTAACTCTTCTTCACTTTTGCCCGTAGAGATTCTATCAATTGTATATATGGGGTAAGGGATGTGCACTTGTACAGTTTTTTTTTTCTTGAAGGCACTATTGTTGTTGTAGTGGACAGAGTACTCTTAATCCTCCCTAGTTTCTGACCTTTTTGCACCTGGCCAGTCGCTCTTTTAAAGTGGGCATTGTTGTATATTTCAGGTTGAGGTCAGGAAAGTTATTGCTGCTTTTGAAAATGTGTGAATTGAGGTTCTACCACTGGCTGGCATTTTCTGCAACTGCTGTATTTTAAGATGAGTGCCACATTAGCCTGCTGCTTCTCTTTGTACATCTTACTCCTATAGCTTTTAATTTATCCATTTTTATTTTCTAACCATATATTAAAAAACATTACAGTATTAGTTTGTTTTATTTTCTTAATGTCTCATTGTACCTTTAGAATGACAGCCCAGCCATGAAGAAGGCAGTGTCTCTTCTGTCCCTCACCACCCCCAACAGTAACCGCAAACGTCGCCGTCTGAGGGACACACTAGCTCAGCTCACTAAAGAAACTGAGATTTCCCCGTTTCCTCCACCACGTAAAAGGCAGTCAGCAGAGCACTCTATGTCAATAGCTTCTTTGCTTGACATCTCCAACACCCCTGATACATGCAAGGTTTTCACAGGTAAGAGAATACTATAGTAGTGGAGAACACTTACTTACTCTAGCCTCCCCCCCTCAGTAATCTCTCTTTTATGTTGGATTTACTGATGATTGGTTGTTAATTTCAGTAGCTTACAACCTAAAGCCATTGTCGATTGCAGAATGTAATATAGGAAAGAGTTCAGTCAGCAGTGGAGAGAATTCTGTGACCAGGAATAGGCTGAGTAGAAGGACATCCAGAGAAAGGAGGGTTAAGACAAAGGGGGAAATTTGGAGGAAAAGGTCCTGTTTGAGTGCAAGAGCCTTTCAACAAGGAGAGGCGCATCAGGAAGGAACATCTGCAGGTCAGGTTTTGTTTCTAGAGTAAGACTGCGACTGTGTGTAATATTGGAAGAAAATCTGTTAATTCTTTACGTGTTCCAGTGATTGGCACATACTTTTACTTCGCATTGGCCAAGGCCTTTATGATGTCACTAAAATCTATTCAGCTGTGAGACATTTCATCAGTATTTTAAGACAATGTGTTTAACATCGAGCATAATAACAGCAGCAGAAATCTAATTTGGAATTTCTTTTACAGTAAATGGGCAGAGTAATGATTGTGTTTTACTTTGGGTGCTAACTGTTTCTATTATAGAAGCTTGTATCTCTCCTAAATAGTGGCAAAGCCCTAAAAGTGTAGTACTTTCTGCTAATTTCTAAAAGGTTAATAGAGGCCTTGCAGTTAATAACACAGAATTAATTTGTTTTTATTTTTCCTGCTCTTATTCCTCCAGAGAGTTCAAAGCCATCCAAGAGTTCAACTCCAGTTCTCTCCAAGCAGTCAGCCAGGTGGCAGGTTTCAAAGGAACTCTACCAGACTGAGAGCAACTATGTGGACATCTTAAACACCATCCTCCAGGTATTCATGTGTGTCTTTGCTCAAACAATGAGGAGAGTTTTTGTACTCTCTCAAGGGTCAGCCAGCCAATCAGTCCTGACAGCAGTTTCATGCTAAGCTATAGTTACTAAAGGTGTGCATAAAGAGGAAAATTACCTTCTGTGACTACTCTTATGTCTTATGCCTCCCCTCCACCCCCATCGGAGTGAGGTCCAGTTCTTGCACTTCATGACTTTGATGAACACCTAGTCATGAACCTTCAGCGATCCCTCCTGTGCGCAAGGCACATCTTGAAAAGCATTTTCAGAAAAACATTTCTTGTGATGTTTTAACACTTTTGACATGAGGAAAGAATTGGAAGGGTTGTATAAATTTAAAAATTGTACTGATTTGCACAGAGGAGATTATTACATAAATCACTGATGCAGTAGGTGAGTTAATGTAGGAATAGGAAGTTAACTGTTCTGGTTATATAGTCTGATAGCAGCAGGTAGGAAAAATCTGTGTGGTCCATTTTCACTACAAATTTGACCTGGTATCCCAAATCGTATTATATCTTTTACTAGAGTTTTTGCTACAGCTAGTGAATCTATCCATTTGGAAAAAAGGTTAATGATTGTGTCACACTTTTTACATTGACACCAAGTTAATACACAAAAAAACAATGTGCAAATAATGAAATGGATATTCTGCTATAGGGAATGTTCTTGTTTGTCGAATATTTCCTTGAGGGTTATATTTAGAGCATGTGATTCATCGGGAACAAAATTTTTTAGAATAATTTGTAAATCCATAAGCAGTATAGTATTTTTTTTTTTTTTATCAGTCAGAACTGCACAGCCACTCTGTGTTTTTCCAGTTTCAGACTTTGTGCTTGATCCATCCACAAAGACAAATTCAGAACCAGGTATTGGGTTGTCCTGTAAATTTGGTCTAGGTTCTCTGACTTTTGAACACTCTATTTGGATCAATTTTTGTCCACTTCCTGATATGATCTGCTAAACATTTAAGTTTTTTCTCAACAGCTGCAGTTTGTTTTTACTGACCTTGTGGCCGTTCTCTGCCACAAATGAAAGAAGTGCTACAGTATCTTTCCGGCTTTCTTTCTTCACTCTGTGACGCCACAAGAATATCATCTACGTACAGTAATATCTGACTACCATGTGGGGATGTAAATTTAGAGATTCAAGATTCGCTGATATACACTGAGAAAATAGCCAGGCTTTCACAATAACCTTATTGTAGCCTGGTGTACGTACATTGCTGACCTTTTGTAAGTAAACTCAAACCAAAATTGTGAATCTGGGGGAACTGAGATGCTACAAAGGCATTACTAATATTTACAACTGAGAAGATCTGCTTATCTGGGTGTAAATTATTCAACAGAATGTAGGGATCAGGTACCACGACTGCTCTTGGTTGTACCATCCTTTCCAAAGCTTTCTTTACTGGGAATATGGGAGTAGTTCTTAACAGGAAGTCTATGACAAGTGCTATTCCTTGTTCTGCATCAGGTCTGACTGTATTAGTCTAATATTGTCTCTGACATGACTTAAAGTTTTTTTATTTTTTCTACATTTGACAAACATTGTAAAATTATTTCTGAATCCAAGCGTGGCAAGCGTCCTCCCTCCTCAGTGTTATCTACACTGGTACTGGAACCCAACCGGCCACTCGCCCATCACTTTTGAAAATCCCACCAGGCTGTCAGAGATGTTCTTATGCTAATAATTTGGTGTTTTGGAGCTGATTAATGGTAGATCTGCAACTTTAATGTTCCAACAAAATGTTTGTTCAATGTCTAACAATAAGAAGTCTGTTGGACTGTGTTTTATCCATTTGTGGACATGGTTAGGTCTGTTGGCAAGGAAGGAGTAGTAATAGTTAGGTAGTTCCAGGTCACAACAAGTTTTTAAACTGATTCCCGGTGGTGTTTTTCCACAAAAATTGTGAAATGTATGAGTATTATGTCTTAAAGCACACCTGGCCTGGCTGAGTTGGAATTATTGAGAACATGCTGTTAATTTTTGGCTGGATCATCATTTTTATGGTGGCAATTCTTTTCATAAGTGACATGGATAAGGACTGCCACCTGTTAAAGTTGGCTTCTATTTAGTTTAATAATGGATTATAATTTAGATCAATAAGCTCTAGCAGTTTAGACGATATGCTCCCTGAGCGGAGTATGGTAGATGGAATGTTATTCACCTTAAGGTTAAGCGGTAACACTAAAGATTTCGTCCAGTTAATAGAATATTTGTGAATTAATCTAGGAGACTGATAGTTGTAGGGAGAGACATCTGTGGCTTCAGGAGGAATAATAATACATCATCAGCATATAC
This sequence comes from Betta splendens, assembly GCF_900634795.4. NCBI lineage: Eukaryota > Metazoa > Chordata > Actinopteri > Anabantiformes > Osphronemidae > Betta > Betta splendens. Next base: position 33,248,239 of record NC_040884.2, on the reverse strand, counting down.
ATTTTTTTTATAATTTACTGATTTGGTTGATATTCCTTCATGCTGTCTAACTGCTGCAGTTAGAGTTTTATAAAATATTGCAACTAGTGATGGAGAGAGTCGGCAGCCCTGTCTGGTCCCTCCTATGCAGACAAAGCTTGGTGAGGTAAAAAAAACAAAAACTTTTAGTTTAGTCTTTTGAAAGCTTGATTAGGCTGTTCATATTGTTGACGGTCTGCCTTTAATGAAGCCTGTTTGGTCAGAGAGTGAATTCTTTGTGTGTGTGTGTGGGGGGGGGGGGGGGGTAAATTTCTCATCATCAAGTGCTCTACAGATTATTTTTAGATCTACGTTTATTAATGAAATTGGTCTGTTACTTGATGGAAGTTCAGGGTTGTTCCCTGGTTTTTGGAGCAAGCTTATAAAAGCTGAATTCATATTTGTGGATAATGAGCACTGTTTACTTATAACTATCATTTTGTAGAAGCTGGGTGCCAGCATAGTCCAGAATTACTTCATGTGGCTTCATGTAGTAGTTAAGCCAAAGACAACGATGATTCTGGATTTGGGGTTTGCTCATCCTTTTAATTTTGGCAATTCTAGTGTAGTGTAATGTAATATAACACTAAAATTCTTGTCTTGTTTAGTACATTAGGATAATTTACATAAATTGACTTTAATGACTAATGACTAAGTGATGTGTAATGTAATTCTTTACAAGTTTTTTGTCACCTTCACTGCATATATATGTTCAGTTGAATCAGTTCATGTATTGAGCATAAAATATTAATTTATTTTTCATTATTTAAAGTAATACTTCTAAAAAGCAAGATGTGTTTTAAATATTTTACATTTTATCAGCCAAAATGTGCAACAACATTTGATTGACGTTGATTGTCTATGTCCAGAGAAAACAGGAAAAACGAAAGTAATGTCTTGTGGTTGAAAATGGTCATATCCTACAACACACTGAATACACTGCGCTCTGACAAATCACCTGTGCTACAGTGAGTGGACCTTCCTGCCCTTTAGTCGCGCCCTCCTCTCAACCCGGTTGTGGCTGGGACCGGTTCCGAAAAAACAGGAAGCACTAGTTGTAGTCTGTGAGCACATGGCAAAAGGTCCACTGAAACATCTCAGGACTTTTTGCCAATGAATAAATGATAGATTCCTGCATATTTTCTATGCAAAGAAATTGATTGTCTATTAATTCTTAAATATTACCTTTGGGTCAACACCCGTATAAAAGTTTTCCTTTAACCATTTATATAATAGTGTTTGCACGATGGACACTGTCAAAACCACAACAATGAAAGTATCCTTTATATAGCCAAGGTAATTTTGCCAACCACATTACAACATGCCAAAAACATGCCAAAAACTCCTTCTTGGCATGTTCGTGGCCAAAAATGACCACATTGACATATTGAGATTGACATGTGATGTTTTCTTTCTGCAGCAGGAGCATGTGGTTGTCTTTCTTTTGCTATAGCTGCACGGTTAACAACTTCTCCAATTGCTGTAGGGCTGTAGATCATGCCCTCATTCATCCATCCATCCATTTTCATCCGCTTATCTGGGGCCGGGTCGGGGGGGCGGCAGTCTGAGCAGGGAGTTCCAGACTTCCCTCTCCCCGGACGCTTGATCCAGCTCTTCTGGTGGGACCCCAAGACGTTGCCAGGTCAGCTGAGACACATTTCAGCTGGACCACACGTCTCCAGCGTGTCCTGGGTCTTCCTCAGGCCTCCAACCGGGACATGCCTCAAACACATCACCAAGGAGGTGTCCAGGAGGCATTTGAACCAGATGCTCGAGCCACCTCAACTGGCTCCTCTCGATGTGGAGGAGCAGCGACTCTGTCAACATGGAGGAGCTCGGAGTACAGTTTGTCACCTTATTTCTAAGGGAGCGCCCAGCCACCCTACGGAGGAAGTTCATTTCGGCCACTTGTATTCGTGATTTTGCCCTTTCGGTCATGACCCAAAGCTCATGACCATAGGTGAGGGCAGCAACGTAGATTGACTGGTAAATTGAGAGCTTTGCCTTTTGGCTCAGCTCCCTCTTCGCCACAATGGACCGTTACACCGATCGCATTACTGCAGCCGTCGCACCGATCCGTCAATGTCACGCTCCTTCCTTCCCTCACTCGTGAATAAGACCCCAAGATACTGGAACTCCTCTACTTGGGGCAGGAACTCTCCTCCAACCTGTAGAGAGCAAACCACCTTTTTCCGGTCGAGAACCATGGCCTCAGATTTGGAGGACCTGATTCTTATCTCAGCTGCTTCACACTCAGCTGCAAACCGCACCAGCTCCTGCTGGAGGTCCTGGCTCGGTGAAGCCAACAGCACAACATCTGCAAAAAGCATAGATGCTATCCTGTGGTCCCACAACCAGACCCCCTCCGGCCTCTGGCTGCGCCTAGAAATTCTGTCCATAAAAGTAATGAACAGAACAAAGGACAGCCCTGCCGAAGTCCAACGTGCACCAGGAAGAAGTCTGACTTACTGCTGGCAATGCAAATCACACTCCTGCTCCGGTTGTACAGAGACCGCACAGCCCTTAGCAAAGAGCCTTGGACTCCTTACTCCCGGAGCACCCCCCACAGGATGTCACGAGGGGCGGGGTCGAATGTCTTCTCTAGGTCCTGGCTGGGCAAACTCCCACAAACCCTCAAGCACCCTGCTGAGGATATAAAGCTGGTCCAACATTTCACGACCAGGCTGAAAAACACATTGTTCCTCCTGTATCCGAGATTCGAGTATCGGCGAAATTCTCCTCTCCAGTACCCTTGCATAGACTTTCCCAGAGAGGCTGAGAAGTGTGATCCCCTTTAGTTGGAACACATACTCCTGTCCCCCTTTTTGTGAAGAGGGACAACCACCCCGGTTGTCCAGTCCAAAGGAACTGTGCCCCTCGTTCACGCGTTGTTGCAGAGGCGTGTCACCCAAGACAGACCCACAACATCCAGAGACTTGAGGTACTCAGGATGGATCTCATCCACTCCCGCTGCCCTGCCACCAAGGAGCCTACAAACTACCTCGGTGACCTTGTTGTGGAAAAAAAATTTACCACGAAAGCTTCTGACGACTCAATGAAAAGAAGAATTCAAAAGTTGTCTTTGCGAATTAATTTCTCCATATGCATGTAGAAAAATTAAAAAAGAAAGGAAAAGAATAGGTAAAAGAAAATAAAGGCACCCGGGTGGAGAGAACAAGTTGATGCACAAAGTGCACACCAAGGTTCTCTGAAAACTTCTCCTCCTGTCCCTAGTTTTAAAGCCTACGGATAACACAAAACCTCCACATGAACTCAAACTTCAGGACAATTTGCCAAGTCTACATGAGCAAAGGTGACTAAAGAGGAAGGCCTCACTCAAGGAGCATTCTGTTCCTTGTCTAAGTCAAACACTACGTCACAGAGTCAGACAGTCAGACACCGTCTCAGTGACCAAATCAGAACTAGGCTTCCTGCTCAAAAGATAACTGAGGACCCCTCTTGCTCAGAGGCTTGCAGCAATAAACTTGAACAATGCATAGAATGTTTAAGGATGTATATGATCAACACTTATAAATACAAACAGAAAACTGATGTGGCTTCCTACTGATTCGTTTTGTACTCACGGCAAAAGAATGCTTAAACTTTATGCCTTCAGGGGACCCACATGGCAAAGGGACAGTTAGTTTCTTTACTATTTGAAGGCTGTTACTCCTACTCGACAGATTGAATGTTCACTAAGTGGTGTGTGTGCATGTGTGCGTACGCACGCGTGTATGTGTTCAGATGACCTCAGAACAGAAGTCGTTGCTCCAGAATCAACCAGGAGTACAACTGTCTATCCGGCAATCACAAAAGTCATTTCTTAAAAACTGGGTGTTCATCACATAAATGCCTAATTTGAACTAATTTCTTGATCTAGCAAACATGTGTTAGTAGAGTTAGTTGCAAAAAAGCAATCTTCGTTGCTGTGTGCGTGCATGTCTGTGCGTGTTACCTCCTTCCTCAGTGCTCGCTGTTGGTGCTTCACCGTCGCTCTCCTCCCGCTACAGTCAATCAGCCTGCTCAGCCCGTCTGGAACCCTTTGTTTGAGGACATTCACTCTGCCAGTGTCCCGTTTTCCCACGTCGATAACACTGCTTGTTGTTTTGTTTAGATGGTTTGAAGCGACAGTTATGGGAGTAGTGTCCAAACTTGCCACAGCGATAGCACGTCACTGGTTCCTGTGGCCTTCAGCTTTCCCTCGACCTCCGTCCCAATTGAAATCCTTTTCTCTCCTTTTTGCTCCTGAAATTGTTTGCATCATGTTCAGGGAAGCCATGTGTAGCTCCTTTTTATACCTTTTCGACTTGAATGTCCTTTCTCTGCTGTAGCATGAGCTGAGCGTGTCTTGCATCTCTGTGCAGCTCTGCCAGCCGGCAGAGGTCCCCCACACCCAACGTAGGTGCGTGTACCCTCAGCAGTTATATCTTTCTGCAGGCTGTTTGTAATGTGGTTGCACAGAGGAGTTTCCCAGGGGCTGGGAGTGTCTTCGAGGTTGGCTGGTTGTTGCAGGCCGCTGTAGATGTTGAATAAGGTGGTGTGATGGTGGATGACACTGGCTGTCCTGCGTGGGATGACACTACTGGGTCTGATGATGATGACACCAATGGCTGTCTTTGAGCTTGTCTACCAATTTGTGCTGGGTTTCTGGCTGGCTGATGACGTGGAGGACAAGAGTCAAGGTCAGGATCCACACTCAGCGCGTGCATTTCTGCAAAAGGATAAATAGAGGGAGGGGAAGATGCACATTGACGGAAATACGGCGGAGGCTGTTTTCCTCCATGAGAAGAAGCACTAATATCTTTCCCTCATCCAGGCAGGTCATTTACTGCCTGCTTCCTAGCCCTACTTTCTGTTTCCTTCTTCCACAACTCAAAACACTTTCTGTTACCCTCAATATACCATTTTACGCTGGTTCGGCCATATTTTCTTGTCATGACTTTCATTATTGGACCATCCTGAAGAATTTGCTTAGTCTGACCGGACCCCATCCTCTCTGGTGGTTACTCTCAAACCACCTGATGGTTCTGCAATGAAGTGTACACTTTCTAAACAATTTGCTTCAGGAACGTCTTTGGGAAGGGAATCGTTCTCCCCCCGGTACGATTGCCTTAACCTGCTTCACTCTACCGGCTTCGCTCTTGCCTGGCTCAGCCCCCAAATAGAGAAACTTGCTGGGGGACCACCATCCACCCCAGACTAGGAAGACCCACTCCCTAGATTTACGACCTCACAAATCTTCCTTCTGGTCTTTTCCTATTTTTTTCTTTTTTTCTTTGAATTTCTCTCACCAAGCGTCAGAAGTGTTGTTCTTTGGATCCCAGCGGTGATCGTTCCTGAGCAAAGCAGTCAGTTCAGGCTGACCTGAAGAAATTGTTTCAGTCAGGACCGTCGTCAACTGCTTACTTCGCCCCGAACCGCCACTCAAGGGATCCTGCCGACAACTCCAAATTGTTGTGGAAAAAAAAAATAACCACGAAAGCTTCTGACGACTCAATGAAAAGAAGAATTCAAAAGATGTCTTTGCGTTTTATTTCTCCATATGCATGTAGAAAATTAAAAAAGAAATGAAAAGAATAATATAAAATTTCCATCACAACCTCAGACTGGATGACGGGCAAGTCCACCTCTGAGTTCCCTGCCTCTGCTTCTTCAGTAGAAGGTGTGTCGAAGGGGTTGAGGAGATCCTCAAAGTACTCCTTCCACCAACCAAAAACATCTCCAGTCGAGGTCAACAGCTCCCCACCTCCTGAAAACAGTTGGTGAAGGACGGCTTTCCCCATACTGAGGTGCCGAACAGTTTGCCAGAATCTCTTTGAGGCCGAGCAATAGTCCTCCTCCATGGCCTCCCCGAACTCCTCTCAGGCCAGAGTTTTTGCCTCCGCAACGGCACGGGCTGCAGCACGCTTGGCTGTCGGTACTCATCGGCTGCCTCGGGAGTCCCACAGGTTGACCAGACCTGGTAGGACTCCTTCTTTAGCATGATGGTGTCCCCTACCTCCGGCATCCACCACTGGGTTCAGGAATTACCACCACGCCAGGCACCGCAGACCCTGCGTCCAGAGCACCAAACGGCCACATGGACGATGGAGGCAGAGAACATGGTCCACTCAGATTTTGTCTCCAACCTCCCTCGGACTCTGGTCGAAGTTCTCCCGGAAGTGTGAGTTAAAGGTCTGTCTGACAGAGGTTTCAGCCAGACCCTCACAATACGTTTGGGCCTGCCAAGTCGTTCCAGCCTCCCTTCCTTGCCAGCGGATCCTACTCACTCATCAATTGACAGCCCCTCTCTTCACTCGAGTGTCCAAAACATATGGTCGAAGTTCAGGTGTGAAGTTCAGGTATCACTGTCGTTGCCCACGTGGGCATTGAAATCTCCTAGAAGAACGATGGGGTCCCCAATTGGAGCGCTGTCCAACACTCCCTCCAGAGACCCCAAGAAGGCTGGGTACTCCACACTACCGTTTGGCCCGTAAGTACAAACAACATTGAGTGACCTGTCCACCGAAGGCCCCGACATAATAGGCCCGGCCACCAGGCGCTCGCATGCGAGCCCCAACCCCGGGCCTGGCTCCAGGCAACCGCTCTTATTCTGGCCCGTCACCGGCACCTATTTGCCTTGGGAGATTCTAACAGGGGCATTTAGCCCCCTAAAACATAGCTCCCGGGGTTATTCGGGCACACAAACTCCTCCACCACGATAAGGCGGCAGTTTAAGGAGGAGTGCCCTGATTCAGACTGCTGTAACTTAACAACAATGGTATGTGAGTCATACCCTCATTAAGATAACTGTATCTTAGCAACATTGGCATCAATAGGTTTCGAACATGGGGTTCAAGGCCGCTTTGCAATTGCTGGGGTCACCAGCATGTGGCCCAGCTATTCCAGGGACACCAGAGACTCCTTTTTGATTCCGACTCGGGCTAGATTGATTTTCATAGGATGAAGGCATTGTTTGCAGAGACATCCAAAAGATTGTAAGTACCAGTGGCTGGTTTTCCTTTGACAACTGTTGCAGCTGGACGTGCTGCGGAGTCAGCTCAGGTCTGTTTCTCCTAATTGTGCCAACCAGAGTCAATTTTCTTCAGAGGAGTTCTTCTGCCAAGAGGAATAATGTAAAAAAGTTGCCACTTGTGACAGTGTGACGTGTGTCTTCGGAGTCCGCCTGTCAAGGTGATTGTGGCCCTAATATACAGTATACTGTCTTCATGAGAGGCATCTGTCCTAATTCTGAGCAAAAGACCAAATGGCCCGGGAGCTGCTGGGCTTGAGTGCACCTGCATAAGCTTCGGGACATTTATAAAGGGTGCCAGAGTTTATTAGTTAGGAGTGGCTGCTGTATGTTTTAATCTATATGTATATTTTAAAGGGAGAGGTGTGTACTAAGGCCTCTAGAGGCTTTTGTGTAGTTGTATCTGGCTTGCTCATTAAATCAGCAAACCTATAGATGCTCTCATCATGTGCAGCAAAGCCAGGTTTGTTTGGGTAAACTTACAGCTCAAAACCGTGCATCAGCATAGCATGACTGTAGTGGAACATATGATAACGGTATCTTGAAAATACATATTGGTCTTGAAATTTCACTCATTGTGGAATTTTATTTCGTGCACAAATACAAATAAACACTTACAGGTGATAAGACAAAAAAATTGCCATTCACTGGCTGCATAAGATGCAGACAGACATCAAACAGCACTATTGGTAACTAAAAACTACATCTTATTGTTCTCTTGACCAAATCTGTGCAAAATATATAATTTTGTACAAAACTGATTTTTTCAAGTGTTAATGTTAGAATGAAAAAAATATTTATTCAATTCATTTTATACATTTATGTAATTAAAAAGAAATTAAAAAAATGTAGTTTGAATGGGAGGCAATTGGCCAAAAATGGCCAAGAGGTAGTTTTTAATTTTGTTTAAAAAAATTTAAAGATCTGAAGCTACAATTCAAAGATCTTAATAAATAGATAAAAGTCCACAACCCTTCATTTCTTTGGCAATAACGCAGATAATATGGTCAACAAAATTAACCTGGTAAAAGGATCTGAGACTCTGTAACTCTTAGGTTGCCCAAACCTTTACACAGTTCCACAATAATGTTTTTATTTTAACTTTTTGTTCAACTTAATAATATAATATAATAATATAAGAAGTAACTAAGAACCAATGATTGCAGAAAATTTTTGTCTGCTGGAGTCCCTCTCCCAGTTACAGCCCTTAGTGTTCCCATCTCTACGGTTGTTTCAGCGGCTGCCGCTGTCACGCTCCTCCCCAATTTACACGCATAACATGTTCTCATTCTTGCTGGTGTTAAAGATGAACGCGTTTCTAATTTAACTGGTGACCAACTCCCCAATAAGCACTGGTTGCTCTTAGTTACACAAGCTTTTTGAAGAAGAGGAAAGCGAGTTAGCTGTCCCATTTGATGCCATGACAATGTTTTGTTGTCTGTATGCAATCTGAACAGTCTTTACAGTTTTACAAGGCGCAGTTTATCGTTCCTCGTAGTTTAGTTACGGAAGTAGCTAAAAGAGAACAAGGACTGAATGTCTGCTGTTAATTGCTACAATCTGCTGTCAATAAAATATAAAATGTTAAATCTCTGCGTCCTGTCTTTTGATTCTTGTTTTGGGTTTAAACCTAATTGTTGAGTGTTCTCAAATATTGTGAATTACCAGAAAATTATTGGGATTCAATCCCGCTGTCACTGCAGCAAAATAACATTGAACTCACTGCCTTAACCATTGCACCACTGAGAGGTTGCTACTGATCTGACATCATTCTACAGTACGTCTCCCAGTGTTTTTCTTTTTCAATGTTCGTGTAAAATGGGTTCAAATGGCTCTTAGGGTGTTTTGGGTTGCTGACCCCTTGTTCTATTCCCTTTGCCCTGACTACCTTTCCTCTCCTTGCTACCATTCGACCACACTTATCCAGTCCGAACTACATTCCAATGTCTTGGCTATATATCGTGGTGGTATGTAGCGAGTCGATATCTTGTTCGCTCTTGGCATACAGCTTGATGTCATCCATATAGAGGAGGTGGCTCATGGTTGTGCTATATTGTAGTCGTAACCAGTCTTGATGATCTGGCTGAGGGAGTTCAGGCCTATGCAGAACAGCACCAGGGACAGAGCATCTCCGTATTTTATGTGCTGTACTTGATTGTTGTTTTCCACTTCCCCATTGAGCTCTGGATGAAGGTTCTTAGAGTCCTGTTGATCTTGTATAGTTCCAAGCATTCCATTATCCATGTGTGAGGCATTGAGTCATAGGCTTTGTTCTTGTCAATCCAAGCAGTGCATAAGTTTTCATGTCTGGTCTTACAGTCTCGGGTTACTGCTTTTCTACCAGTAGCCAGTGTTAGTCCCCTGGTGTCACTATCAATTCCCCTCTGTGCACTGCTAATGTATTGAGCCATGTGCCTGCTCATGTTGGCTGCTATGATGCCTTACAGGAGCTTCCATGTCGTGTAGAGGCAGGTTATTGGGCGGTAGTTGTATGGGACTGCTCCTTTCTGGGGGTCCTTCGGGATCAGGACTGTTTGATCTTCTGTCAACCCTTCAAGATTCATTTTTGCCACCAGCCACTCAAAGTTAGCTTCTTCAACTAGTAGGCACGGATCATGTCTGGGCCTGGTGCTGTCCAGTTATTTATCCCCGAGACCCTCTCTTGCATGTCTGTCATTGATGGTTACTGGATCTTGTTCAGGAAGGTTGCTGTGATCTTTGGTGTCATGTCCACCAGCCACTGGGCATGTGATGATGATGTACACATTGGATGGCTCAGTAGAGAACCTCCTGTTTATTGTCCTGGTACTTCTCTGGTGTATTTCTTTAGCCGGGATCTTAGCCACCAACCTTGGTTTCCATGGGGGATACGGCACCTTATGTCTTGTGTTGATCTTATAGCTAAGTATCTCAAGGATCACAGTTTCTGTGGTGTAAATCAGCTGATTGGTCTCAGTGATGGTCATAGGTATTGTTTGTAGTGCTGCATTCACATCTTATAGCAGACTTTCAGAAGGTGCTTCACTTATTCTTGGTAACAGGCTACGGGGGTTCCAGGTATCTATCTTAGCCTTAGATTTTCAATCTTAGGTCAGCTGCTCCTGCATTAAGCTCTGTTGTTTTTATTGGAGCTTGGAACCCAAATTCTGATTGTGGGGAGGATGATCATATTTATCAAGGCCTTTTTTTGCCTAACCCCAACTCAGCACAAATGTGCTTTTATCAGATCCCAGTTTTTTATACGGTTATTTATCCTTCACCTCTACTTTTCCTAACCTTACATAACTGAGGTGTGTCTAATCCTAACCATACCTTTTGTTTCTTTCCAGCTCCAATTATTGTAATAATTTCCACTAGGATTTTACTATACTGACATCTAGTTTTCTTTCTTATATTTTACAGTTTTAATCCTGATCCCCACAACTATAGGAATATTGGAAGTTTACCTGAGCCTGTGCCAACAAACCTAATATGTTTCTTTAATCCCATATATCAATCCTTCCTAACCCTAACCTTCTCTTGTCCATGAATGTCTTTATTCTTGTTTCAGTAGCCACTTCACATCAGGTTGCCTTGGTTCCGCAACACCTGACCTTGTTGACCTGAGCAAGAGAGGTCTGTTAGCTTATTATTGTTGGCGTTGTACTTATTGTACATCTCTAATCTGTTTTTATTTGAAGCTTTTTAAACTTCCACTGGAGAAGGAGGGTCAGGTAGGTGGACCCATCTTGGCCCAAGAAGAAATCAAGACAATATTTGGCAGCATTCCAGACATATATGAGGTCCACACCAGAATCAAGGTACAGTGTCTTAGTTATAATTTAACATCTGCTTATGTCATTAACCACAATTATAAATTTAAACATTGGGATGCTGTTAATTAACCTTTTTAGTAAATGTGTAATTTGTTTTTTTTTTTTACTTTTATTTTAGAATGACCTGGAGGATCTCCTGACAGACTGGCTAGAGGAAAGAAGTGTGGGGGATGTAATTCTCAAATATGTGAGTTCAAAAATTTTGTTGCTATTGTTCAGTATGTAATCTACATATTGTGAAGCTTTGCACTTGTAAAATTGTATGCGATGCTAAACCGCAACACTGACATCAGCTACAGAAGTTAGCCATTTATGGGTCATTAACAGATTCTTGTGTCCATTGATCATCTTGAGTTTACTGTAAAATTAGTAAATGCTTCATCACCAAAAAATCTAAACGGTGAGATAGCTTAAATTCCAGTTTTGTGTATTATGGAATCCATTACACAACTAGTAACTTATTTATCTAGATAATTCTCTTTAACACTAAACTGTTCTCATTTTGTCTTTCTAGTCCAAAGAGTTGGTGAAGGCCTACCCACCCTTTGTCAACTTTTTTGAAATGAGCAAGGAAACTATTGTTCGGTGTGAGAGACAAAAACCTCGTTTTCATGCTTTTCTAAAGGTGTGATATTTGCATTACTGTTTTATGTTTGTGTGTCGGGACTTGAATTATGTATATATCTAATTTCTGAAAGAAATCTTACTTCTACTATACATAAATCATGACCCTTACTACACACTAAAGTACTTTTTAGCAAACCTGTCCAGTACATAACCAGTCCAGACATTTATTGGCGTTAAGTCATATCATTGCGTCAGCATATGTGAACTTGCTCAAAAACCTCCTGACACACTTCTTCTACATTACAAGCATGAAGATTTTCCTTGTCATATGGCACTTGTCAAGTAAAGTTGAAATTGTGTACTTTTTCTTGAACTTGTGAAGTTTTTGCATGGAATTATGACGATAGAATCTGTCTACATCAGATATGGATAGTGACTTTGATCCGAGGTGCACTTTCAACTCTCCATCTGCTCTGTCTACACAGGGTTTTTAAAAAATAAAATTTTGAATATCAAGTATATGCTTAACATTTCCAATTTGCTTTAAATTTTAGATTTTCTTCATAGATGTTATAGAGTATAATAGGGTTTTGAGACCAAATGTTTCTTTATGGGTCATAACAGAAGTACATAAATCGTAGTCCTGGCAAAGCCTTTTTACTCGGCGCAGTTTTACCCAAAAGTGGTGACATTCTGACAATGTAATGTTTAGAAAATACTGTCTCTTGATGCTTCCTTCCTGATTTACATTCAAACACAAGCTGGAATTCATAATATAATACAAACCATGTCTTGGGGCTCCACATTTGTGTATTTTGTCACAAATGTTGTTTTTTTAACAGATTAACCAAGCTAAGCCAGAGTGTGGCAGACAGACACTAGTGGAACTGCTAATCAGACCAGTGCAGAGATTGCCTAGTGTGGCCCTTCTTCTCAACGGTAATAGACACATTCTGACATCTTTTTTTTCCAAAATGTTCATGCAAAAAAGGGAACTTCACTAATTGCATACCTAATTTCCCCCATTTGTTTGACCTTTTAATCATTCCTCTTTCCTTTTCCTGGAGGCCTATCTGTAATCTTTTCTCTCTTCTTTTCATCTTTCTTCCTGTTTACATTCTACAATTTTCAACTTTTGCAGATATAAAGAAACATACATCAGATTGACACCCAGACAAGATAACTTTGGAGAAAGCAATAGAATCTCTGAAAGAAGTCATGCTGTGAGTTGTTTGTGTGTTTGTTTGTCAGAACTATTATACATGTATATTTCGGAATGTCACACAAGATGAACAATCTCTTTGTTTTCTTCCTTTTCTCTTTCCCCCACTAGTCATATTAATGAAGACAAGAGAAAGACTGAAGGCCAGAAGCAGATCTTTGATGTTGTGTATGAAGTTGATGGTTGTCCTGTAAGTTTCAGCATTGCTGTAGATATACTTTTATTCTATTAGTATCTTAGCAGAGACTTTATTAATAATGCTTATTTTGTTATATTGTTTATTTTCTCTGCAGGCTAACTTGCTATCGTCCCATCGCAGTCTTGTTTATCGAGTAGAAACAATTGCACTAGGGGATCAGCCATGTGATCGCGGAGAACAAGTCACACTCTTCCTCTTTAATGACTGCCTGGAGGTAAGAACACATCTAAAAACTAACAAAGTTTTTGCCATTAGAACACAGTGGCCCTTCTTTAATTGCAATTTACTCTTAATGTGCAAGCGTACTCTGGACATGATATTCAACCACTTGTTGCCAAATTGCCCCTAAACTAAAAAGGTTAGTTCATTAAAAAAGAGCTTTTTGTACAAATGTTTTTATTTCATTCTGCAAAAAATAAAATAAAATCATGACTTTTTCTGTATCACCCACAAATACCCACTAATGAAATACAGTTTTCATGCTAGCAAGTTGAAGAAACATGTTCTTGATTTGAAACTAACCGCTATTACAAAACTGTATTCATACAGATTAGGGATAATTTAGATTTTGGTGGTAAAAGAAACATCAGATAATGATCAACAGTTAATGTATTTAAAAGGAAAAATACAGTCATTAAGTGTTTGTTTATTATGTCAAACAAGTTTAAGGGGAGTGTCTGTTTCACATCTCCTCTATAGTCGTCCCAGTGTATGAATCTTTATATTCCCAATATATGATATGATTGACCATCTTTAAATGGCTAGCTAAATGTTTTGAGTTTCTGTGGCAATTGCCTTTTTTTCATCTCTTATTTGGCTGTTTCATTTTATGTATGTTTTGTTTGTCTATGGATCTTGACAGATTGCAAGAAAGCGACACAAGGTGATCAACACCTTCAAGAGTCCGCTTGGACAGACACGACCACCACCACCGCTGAAACATATTGCCTTGATGCCACTGTCTCAAATTAGAAGAGTGTTAGACCTGCAGGACACAGAGGGTAACGCAGCAAGTACTAATACTTGAATAGTGCTTTATACTTACCTCTCAGACAGGGTATGTGACAGCACATGGAGTCACTTTTAACTCTGTACTATATATTTGACCACAATGGTTTGATATCTAAAGGTCGGTTAAAACGGCATGGATGATGGATATATATATTTGCCAACAATAAAAGTAATATTTTGCTATGCAGTTCAGAATCAAAACGAAGGTAAAATTGTTCAACAAATGCCAATCTTATTAAAACCCCCTCTCACTTGGCTCTTGATATAAGAATAGTGGTATTTCATACAAAATCAAATAATCTCTGACATGTCTTGACCTTGACCTGTCTTGTTTTAACTGTTTAAAACAATATGGCAAAAATGTCGTTATTTAGGTCTTAAGGTCATTTTTAGTATATCATTTTCAACAAAAATTGCAGTGGCCTAAGGTACCCTTTTCTATTTGTAAACCCATTGAAGACTGGTTATTACTGACCTATTTAGGAGTGAAAACCTGAACTGGGGGACAGTGTATGCCATCAGGGCCTGGCAGCAATGTTCCCTCTATCTTTTTCTTGTGTCTGAGCAAGCGCACAATCCCCGTGAGGGATACCTTGGACCACTGTGAGCAACATCAGACGTGTACACTGTGGTCACGTCAGCATTGCATATATCCATACGTTTGGTCAAACAATTATCTTTTTTGTAACTGCCTGCTCTGGCTGATCCTAAACTCTTTGACCCTCCCTCTGCCTCATATTCAATAAAGGCAATTACGTGCAATTTCATTATAAGTGGAGGGTCCAAAAATATTGAGTAGATAAGGGAACTTTTGAAGACTGGAATATTTCGTTACCTACAAAACAAAACAATAGCTCCGATTACTGAAGCGAGTAACTGTCTGACTGACTACTCGTGTTTGGGAGTGAGAAATACCAGCGCAGAGTACGTAGAGTGGCGGCATTTTTCAGTTTTGTTCACTTCATTGAATTCTCCCCAAGTGGCTGATATCACTTTAACTTCTATTTTCTCCTCTCTTTCTTCCTTTTTTCAGATTGTGTTAATGCCTTCGCATTGGTTGTTCGCCCTCCAACAGAACAGGAGAATTTGTTGTTTAGTTTCCAACTGGTCGGAGAGGAAACTATTAAAAGCATTTGGCTGCGGACACTGTGCCGTCATGTTGCCAACACCATCTGTCGGGCTGATGCGGTAAGAAATACAAATACAGTAAGGGAAAAAAATTATTTGAACCCCAGCTGATTTTGTAAGTTTGCCCACTAACAAAGAAATGATCAGTGTATAATTTCTGTGGTAGGTTTATTTAAACAGTGGGAGACAACAATGACAAAAAAAATCCAGAAAAAATGCATATAAACAAAAAGTTATAAATGAATTTGAATTTCCATGAAGGAAATAAGTATTTGATCCCTTTGAAAAATGTGCTTTAGTACTTGTTGGCAAAACTTTTGTTGGCAATGACAGAGGTCAGCCATTTCTTTTAGTTGGCCACAAGGTTTTGCACACATCTCAGGGGGGATTTTGGCCCACTCCTCTTTGCTGATCCTCTCCAAGTCATTAATGTTTCGTGGCTGATGTTTGGCAACTTGAATCTTTAGCTTCCCTCCACAGATTTTCTTTGGGATTCAGGTCTGGAGACTGACTAGGCCACTCCATGACCTTAATATGCTTCTTCTTGAGCCAATCCTTTGTTGCCTTGGCCATATGTTTTGGATCATTGTCATGCTGGAACACCCAACCACGACCCATTTTCAATGCCCTGACTGAGGGAAGGAGGTTCTCACCCAACATTGATGGTACATGGCCTCATCCATCCTCCCTTTGATGCGGTGCTCAATTGTCCTGTTCCCTTGCCAGAAAACACCCCCAAAGCATCCATATGATGGCGAGGACGGTGTTTTGGAGTCATAGGCAAGGCATTCCTCCTCCTCCAAACACGGCAAGTTTAGTTGATGCCAAAGAGCTCAATTTTGGTCTCATCTGACCACAACTCTTTCACCCAGTCTTCCTCTGAATCAGTCAGATGTTCAGTGGCAAACCTCAAATAGGCCTGTAATTGGCTTTCTTGAGCCGGGAACCTTGTGGGCACAGCTGATTTCAGTCCTTCACGGCGTAGTGTGTTACCAACTGTTTTTTTAGTGACTATGGTCCCAGCTGCCTTGAGATCATTGACAAATTCCTCCCGAGTAGTTCTGGGATTATTCCTGACCGTTCTCATTATCATTGAACCTCCACGATGTAAGATCTTGCATGGAGCTCCAGACCGAGGGAGACTGGCAGTTAATTTATGTTTCTTCCATTTGCAAATAATTGCACCAACTGTTGTCACCTTCTCACCCAGCTGCTTGGCGATGGTCTTGTAGCCCATTCGAGCCTTGTGTAGGTCCACAATCTTGTCCCTGACATCCTTGGAAAGCTTTTTGATTTTGGCCATGGTAAAGAGTTTGGAATCTGGATTGATTGATTGCTTCTGTGGAAAGGTATTTTTTATACAGGTAACGAGCTAAGAGGGCTGCCAATGTCAGTTGCGTATGCCCGTGCCATCAAGGAAGAAAACGTAAAGTTGACTTCATCTTTTTATTATGGCAGCATCTGGACATTGTGTGTTTGTTAATTACTTATGATTTTAATTCATATAACATTCCTTTTTTGTGCTGAGCACAATAAGATCCTGCCTTATATATCTGCATTGCAGTATAAAACACAAGGTGGAGTCTTGGTGTGACATTGATTGAATGAAAGGTTGCCCACTCTCCTTTTCATATTATTGATAAAGTTTTAATCTTTAAGTAATGATGCAATTAATCTCCAAGTCCTGCTCAGCCATGGTTGCCCATGGGTGTTGCATGATCACTGATTGAATGTTGTTGTCAAAGCAGTCTACTGCATTACAACACTGAGAGCAAGTGCATTAGAGTGTTTGCATGAGCATGTGTTCAAGTATGTGCAAATGTATTGCCTGTGTGATGTGCCTGTCTGTGTGTGGGTATCATAACCGAAGGAAAAAGTGAGTGATATGAGAGTAGTAGTAGGAATGAAAGAGTAGAAGAAATTGAAATAAAAAGTCTAATATCTATCAGACTACCTGTGGAGCCAGGGAGTAGATCTCCAGTTACAGTAAAGCATTTATGCAGAGCTAATCTGCAATGAAAAAAACTGATGTTCACCCACTTTACATACAACGCGTTGTAGGCACAGGCCATTCAGTTGTTTTTCCTCACATACGATGGGCATGTACCACCAAAGCTCATATTCCGGTGTTATTAATCTCGGTTTTTGAGGCATGGTATAATGTGTTTAATAGCTCAGATAACATGAAAGTGCAGACTTATGCTGGTTCTGTTGTTATTAGGAGGACATGATTCAGTGTACAGACCCAGACTCACTTCAGGTCAGCACAAAGGATATGGACAGCACCTTAAGCAAAGCTTCAAGGGCCATTAAGAAGACTTCAAAGAAGGTAAATAACAGAAGAATGAGTTTTATACAATAAACCTTCACAATGGATTGTTTTTTTTCTGGGATGAGGCATTATTTCATGCAACTTAAGAAATTGTGCTTAGTTTATTTTAGGGCCTGCCAGTAAATGTTGTTTTGTGACACCCCAAATTTAAAGTTTAGATATACACATCATTAATATTCATCAATATATTTTACTGCTCTGCTGCAGCTGTTTCATTGAGGTTTGGTAATACTCTATGTTAAGGAAGTACCCTTTAATTTAAATACAGGTGCTGGTTATATAATTAGAAGATCATCAAAAACTTTATTTAACTAATTACAGTCAAACGAAACTTGTACATTAATTTGTGACATACAGACTGATATATTTCAAATGTTTATTTCTTTAATTGTGATGATTATAACTGAAAAATAATAATAACTCCAAATTCAATATCTCGGAAAATTTGAATATTATTACCAATACAATAAAGAAATCTTGACCTACTAATAACTATGAAAATTAAAGGTGTGAGCATGTACAACACTCAATACTTTGTTGTGGCTCCTGTTGCCTGATTTATTGCAGCAATGCGGTGTGGCATGGATGGAGTGGATTAGTCTGTGGCACTGCTCAGGTGTTATGAGAGCCCAAGTTGTTCTAATAGTGGCCTTTAGCTTTTTTGCATTGTGGGGTCTGGCATATCGCATCTTCCTCTTCATAATATCCCATATTTTCTATGATCACGGTTAAAGAAATAAACATTTGAAATACATCAGTCATTGTTGACAGGTTAATGTAATATACAAGTTACACTTTTCTAATTATATGTGTATCACCTATACACTATAATGGGGTCACAAAGTTCTTAATACAAATATAGAGGGGTTAGTGGTTTTAATGTTACTTAGGTAACAGCATTATAATTTGATTCTTACAAATTCTAATTACAGTCAGTTTTATTCACACAAGTGTAATTCTATGAAGTAAATTGAATTGCATGCACGTTATGCATCTATTAGGAACATGTTAATAACTTAAAGTCTTTGGATGTGCATTTGCTAGGTGACAAGGGCATTTTCTTTCACAAAGACCCCAAAGCGTGTGATACAGAGGGCGTTTCTGGCCAACAGCACGCCAGATGACAAAGCCCAGAGTCGTGAAAATCACATCAGTATCAGCTCCACACTTGCTGTAAGTCTATTTTCATTATCTGTCACTGACGTCTTTTTTTCCTACCATGTTGTAGCACAGTTTGCTTAGTATTTTTACACAAGAAAACTGCAACAATTTCTGATGAAATGGGATCAAATAAAGCCTAACTACTATTCCAGGTCCAACTTCATATACATACACAGCCAAAACAGATCGAGTATACCTGTAGGTGTTCTTTCTCTATCTGTTTTAAAGAGGATGCATTGGGAGCAGGCTTGCCACAGTAAATATGGCTTGTACATACATTAATATATGACATTGATAGTCATATATACATATACCGTATTTTGTGTGCTATAAAGGACACCCAAATTTAAGCTGCAACCATAAGATTTTATTAAAAAAAAATATATATATTATATATATATATTCCATAAATAGACAGCATTGTAATGTGACATAATTAGTCTGAAAGTTGATACACAAGGTTTTTGTAACTTTTAATTAAAAAGCGGTAAATGTTTCTTTCCGAACGGTGCCTGTAAAGAGGTTGGTTAAAAAAATTTAAAGTATATCAGCTTACAACAAAAGTAATTGATCACTGTCTACCACTGCCTTCTGCACATTAAAACCACTAAAGTCATCCTCTTCGGTGTCAGAATTAAATGACCTGACAATTACTTCGTCACACACTTTCTCTGTTGCTGTATCATTGCCCCGATGGAGATGCATTTTCAAATCGACTTGGCTTTCAATCAGACCTGTAAACATCTCAGTGGCATGAAGCTCGTAAACTGGTGAGGTCCACTTATTAGCCATACCGCTTAAGTTGCAGGGTTAGAAGCCTGTGACAAACATAGCAGCTTATATTCTAGAAATTACGGTGTGTGTGTGTGTGTGTGTGTGTGTGTGTGTGTGTGTGTGTGTGTGTGTGTATATATATATAATATATATATAGAGTTGTTATATTTTTATTTATTTGTATTGACAAATTTATTTATGAATGTCATTGTGTCTTTTGTATGTACTGTAGATGTCTCGCTCTGCCTCAACATTCAGTGTAAGTGATTCTGGCAAAAGCAGTGCTGCAGTGGTGCAGCGCTCTAATTCTCTGGACCACCCTCCTGTCAGAGCCAGAGTCTGTATGCGTACTCCTTACACTCCAGCTCAACAGCTTGTTCTTAGTCCAGTTCCCTATTCTGCCACTGAGTCCACCCAAAAACTTGGCCCCAACTACCTACCGTACCCGAACCCTATTACTGGAGAAACCAAATCTGTCCAAAATACTTATTTACTGACCCAACCTGCTCTACCTACTGTGGTCTTCAGTACATCCCAACAGTCCACCTCAGAGTCCATTGCAGCAATTGAAACATACACTCCACTCCACTCCACCTATAAACATGCACTTCCAAAATCTAGCCAGCACATGTCTAGACATCTAACCTCAGCAGGGTTCCAGCCAAAGTCTGTGGCTCCTGTACCTTCGAATACCAGGGAGAGGACCTCTTCTGAAACGTGCAGAGATCCCAAAGTGTCAATGGACGCACACAAAGTCATCTTGACCAGCCCACGCAGGGAGACTCTGCTATAATTCATCACTAAGCTTTGTCTTGGGACTCATGTGAGCAAACATTATTGTCTAGTCTAAGTGGGGTTGCACCTAATTAAAGTCAACACTGGTGTGTTTATGATCCCAAATCAACTCCTTAGAATGTGTGCGTGCAAGCAAATATATTAAACTTTTTTTTTGCAAGTTTTTGCAACTAAATATTCATTTTAACTCTGAGATTAAGTAGTTATTGAAGGGGTTGATTTAAAATATTTGAATTACTGTAAATGTAAAATTGGAGAAGCGACGATTTGAAGGGTTGATTTGGAAAACCTGTTATGAATCACATGGGATGCTAATTGGTGTTTGGCACTGGGTGAACATAAAGACATGCTCTAATGTAAGAATTTTTTTCTGTCTGCTGTTGTATGTTGAATACAAGATAATTCCTGAACAATTACAATCAAATCAACTCTTTATAACCATCCAATATAAAACGTTTACTCTGTCATGAGTAACCTGATTAACAGAAATGTCAGTTAGGAGTAGGCTTGGCTACTCTACAGGTGAGGGTTGTGCTTACAGGCCAACACCTTGCAGGATGTTTGATGTTTTGTTTTGGATTCTTTTTGTGCAGTGACTGCCCCCTCTGCTTTAAGTCTTTTTTGCTTTGCACTACCACTGCACTACTGCCTGGTCTTGAGGTAGAGGACATAATGAAATGAAACTTGGCCCATAGCGAAATGGGCACTGGGGCAAGTAGACGGAAGTGAAGCAATGTCCACAAAAGCAGATGTCTGGGTAAATGTGTTAGTAATTGTCTATTGTAAATTAAATATATCCACTGCAACGCTATGTCTTGTGATTGTGTTAGTAACAATAGACTGTTAGAATTTGTACACTGCGTTTTCAGTTAACTGTGGATGCAAGGTTAGATGGAAAAATTTTGTAGCTTTACTGAAGCTGGACTGACAATTGCTGTCACTGTGTGTTTACATACATCAAACTGTTTAGCCTATTATGTTATGGGCCAAATTACAAATTACTGACATTTTGTTTATATATTTGTCATCATATATTCATTATGGGAATTTTATTACTTTTCTGTGGCTGTTTGATGTATGTAGACACACCGAGAGACAGCAACCTCAAACTCTGTTTAGTAAACACAATGAGTATGGACCACATGAATAAGAATGTTGGTTTCTGTTAAGTTTCGGGAATTAAAAAATATATTTTCCTGAGAAACACTGACATTTATATAATTACAGAATTGCAAAACTACTATTGCAATGGGTTGAAAATAACCTATATGAAAATGGCTCTAACCCCAGCTCAAATTTTTTATTGTGGCTAAACATTCACTTTTGGTGACTTCTCCTTCACGTGGATAGGTAAGGTATCGATAGGTTATTAGGTTATACAGAATCGACCTGTATAACCTAATACATATGCACAATTTTGCTAATACAAATTTCCCATAAAGGGGCAGATGAGAGAGTTGTCTTTTGTGGGATTTATTATAATAAATATATAATAAAAGGAAAATAAAAATCTTGGGGAAAGCAAATCAAAAACATGGATGTTGATCGTGCACATCAACAAACCAAAAACCAGCTGGGGAGATCAGTGCACACACCACAAAGGTGTGATGCAAAGAGCCCACGATCCTCAAGTTGCTTCTGCCTTTTAACCCCTTTCTCTGGCTCTGGTGGAATGTCTCTCTGCAGCAATGGAATTGTTTGCGCCACCTTATCTCGCTGTGAGTGAGAATGTTTGCTTTCTCACTTCTGCATCGTCATGTCTTGTTATCCAAAGGAAGGAACACCAAGCTTCCAAGACAGATGCATTCGCTTTACCAGCCTTGGGTCTGGTGGGGAGTCAGATAGGATGGAGCCAGAGTCCGGGTGTAAAAGACAAACATATAGCACAAATTATTAGTCAGTCAAATAGAACATCAGATGTTTAAACTTAATGTACGTCAGGGCACGAGAGATTAGTTGTTTGTGTAAGAAAGTTCAGTTCAGTATTACACCTAACCAGCACATGACGACTGGGTTGGATAAGAAAAGGCACAAAGGCACAATTTTTCCATTACACTCTTCCACTAGGTAATACCAAGCTATGCTAAATATTTGGGTCCTTTATTATCTTTCTCATATTTTTCTCTATTTCATTTGACAGGCACACCATTCCCCGTCCATGGTCAACCTACCTTCCATGTTTGAGAGGAAGTACCACACATTCAGTCGCTCAACCACCCATCTTATCTGAGACACATTTCACCTTTCTAGCTGTGAGTGATGGAATGTAACTGGAAAGTCATGTGAAAATTATAAGCAGCTGGTCCAACATAGCAAACTTGCATTTGTTTATACTGGAGCTCTTTACACACACTCCAAACACACGTAAGCAGACATTGATCTTTGTTTATAAGAAGTATTATCCACCCTCTAATAGGGCAGGCTGGTTGTTGTTGTCTTCCTAAACACACCAAACCTCTAGGGAGCTTACTATCGTACTGAATGTATGTGTAAGGTGTGCAATTACCAGTGGTTGAGGTAAGGGTTGACTTACCCGTTAAAAAATTGAAGGATCGTTTCTCAATTAATTCTAGAGAAACTTTTTTTATATGAATAGGTTATTTGTTCAGATTGATCTTTTCTAACCAAAACCACAATATTACCTACAGACAAGGTAAACAAAACATATCATCTCCAAGATGGACTTCATGATCTTCCCATAGAAACATCAACTACCCCACTAAAAGTAGCATCTATGCTACTTTTAGTGGGGTAGTTGATGTTTCTATGCAGTAAAGATGTCTACTTCAACACACTGTCAAGCTCATAGTAGGTTTTATACACTAGTAGTTACACTTTCTGCATTCGCTGTGATGCCATTTTAATTGATATCAACTGACATTTAAGTTTTTATTGCAGTAGGATGTGCTTAATTTCACCTGATATGTCTTACTGTCTCTAACCCACCTTTCTAGTGTAAAATAATGAATTTGTAAAGCTTCTAATTAAACATTTTAAGAGATTTATTTTAAAAGATTAAAAGTACATAAAGTCCTCTTATCTTTCTATCCACTTTAAAGCAATTTACAATTGCTTTGTCTGGGTGTGAGGCACACATCAAAATGCAGCAGAGTATGTTCATTGTTGATTGTTTTATACCAGCCTTTTTCCCCACTTATGTATCTGTTTGTTCTTTTTCTTGAGTGTTAGTTGTCTGATACAGCTCTGTATTAAATGCACTTAAACATGTACCTTTTTTATTTAAGTTTTTTCTCTGCATACCTTCTTCGTGTGTACAATTAAAAAATAATTTCATTCCATAGTTCCACGTCTAGGGGAAGTTAGCTAAATATACCAAGTTTTGTCTGAAAATAAATTATTATTCATTTATTTTTTATGGAGTAACATTTTCTGTTGTGCATATTTGTGGTTGCCTGCAATTACAAACTAAAAGGGTTAATGTCGCCTCCGGGGTCTAATTTTCCTTTTGGACAATGACCACATACTGTACACTGCATCAGATGGCTTTGAAATGTTTATTAACTTATACGCGGAGCCTCTACTTTTTTGTGATTTGCACAGTACTTTGAAGGGAGCCTAGCCTGTGAATTACTGGCTTTCTGCCAGTGTTACCCACAATAAACATTTTTTTTTTTCCTACCTTGCCTTAACCTAGACATCAACCTGAAAACTAGTCTTGAGAAAAAAATGAGAAGCTTTGTTCTAGAAATGGCTATAAAAATTAAAAAAAGTAGACTTTCGGGCCTCCTAATTACAACAGTAAAATTTAAATTGATTACTTCTAAGAGGACACTTTCACTGTAGCATTAGACTAGGCAACATGAACCTTCTGAGATCCACTGTAGCTGGCCTTTGAAAAGTCTATGAGTTTATTAACAGCTTAACATAAATGTGACAAAATTAAATTTTAGAAAGATTTTTAATTTGAAGCGTTGATCAAATTGTGTAGAATTGGCTTCCATGCGAGTGTGACAAGATAGAAATCTCTGTTAAGTCAGGAGAACATCAAGTCTGAATTCTGTCACGCTTAAAGGCATATGTCTCTGAAAAGTAAGTTGTGTCATGAAAATTGGATATTTTATTAGCCAAAATGTGCAAATATGTTTGATCTGTGTCCAGAGAAATAAGGAAAAAACTGCAGTATTATGTTTTGTTGCTGAAAATGGCCAAATGCCCTAATACGAACCTCCTAACCTTAAGTGATTGGAACGTACTTAATCCTGTGGGGCTGCAGGGTTACTCCACCAGTTCACAGACAAACGTTGGGATGTTGCTTGGCGTTTTTAACAAAAGGTTATATTTTGTGTGTTTAAATAAGAACATTGCTTCTAAGTCATTAGGCCAAAGATAGTAGAATCATATTATATTATCTGTCAACCTGTGACACATCTGAAGCTACTGGCTTCTTCTCTTCCTCTCAACGTTGAAAGTGACTATTACTTGTTAACCAAAAGACAATACAAAAGACGAGTTAAAACGTATGATCTGACAACACAGTAACAACAGACAAGGCCGCTCTAACGAGAACAGCTGCTGAAACTAACTTATCAAATGTAGACGTGCTATAAAAACCACTAAATTTAACGTAACACCAAGACACAGTGGTCATAAGATGATCTGGTTTCCACTGTTCACAAACATTTTCTTTAAATATGTTAGATAAATCTTATGAAATAAGCCTAACAGGTTGCTTGGTGCCCTAAAGGTTAAGCTCATGGCTTTGGCTTTTTTCTTGTTGCGGTGGCAGCGGGTGCGAATTCCATTAAAAGTTTTTTTTTTTTTTTTTTTTTTTTTTTTTTGCTTATGTCACAGAATATTTGAGATTTTTTTTTATAAGCGAAGCTCAGCAAACAAGACTCCAAAGACAGGATGCAGAGGTTCAATATTTAATATTTAATTGACAAAAGATCATACTAACAGCAGAAGACTTATGCAGTCCTTATTTTGTTTTAGCTACTTCTGTATCCACAACAAGAGCAATGATCAAGCTGCGTCAGACTACGTCTTGTAAAACTCAAAAGCCTGTTTAGATCGTGAACAGACAACAAAAGATTGTCAATGCTGCATTGCATAGGACAGCTGACTCGCTTTTCCCTCCCAGGGCAGTTGATAATGATGTTAAACACGTCACACCACTTTATGCAAAGGAATAAATCAAAATTTCTCCCCAAGAAGACATGTTTTTGGACAACCTCCTTTGAAAATTGGTGAAGTATTCCCATAATTGTAAATGTTCAGTGGTTAAAGTCAAAGGTTTAACATTGGTGTAACTTATTAATATCTAGTGTTCATGAATAAAGGCTGGGGCATGATATAACAGGTACAACAAGTGATTTTTTTTTAAAGTTTAGACAATAAAAACAAATGTTAAACTAATCTTCATAATCATACAAAAACATAAAAATGTTACTGAAGAGCCTTCTTGGACCAAGACATACTTGTACATAATGTATATATAGCCCGTATTTTGTTATTTCAAAGCCTACTGTACTACCTACAGTAGGCTTTATACTAGTATCTTTAAATAATTTTTGAATCCTTTTTAAAGTCGACAAAAAACTTCCCAAAACTATCAATAAATCAAAAGCTAAGTTCTTAGGCACCAATATTCTCTAGTAAATGAATAAATAAGACTTGACCTGAACAAATAAGGGTTTTGCTGATATTTGAACATGTTTTGCAGTACAACTACCATGGATATACATTTTATGTCTCTGGATAAACTTTAACGTAACATCAAATATCCGCTTTTATACTGTACCTTGAAAATTTTGGGAAATAAAGGTTTGGGCCCAAATTATTCAAAATGCACCAAAAATGTAGAAACTTGGAACATCTGTGACTTCATAACTATTAAACACTTAGAAGTCCTACCGAGCAGTCTGTAGATGAAGTGCCATGCAGGTTTGAGGCAAAGCAAAACGTGGGGGGGGGGATAGTTACAATGAAAAGGAACTCATTCACTGAGGATACTTGCTTCTTTCATATTTGCCTTTGACTGGTTTAGAAATTAAGCTAAAAAGAAAGAAAGAGGGTCTGCCTGCAGCTTCAGTGTTAGGTGACATAGGCTAAAAACATTGTTTAAATAAAGACTTGCATTATCATCACTCTCATGAAAAGCTTTGTCTTCCTGTGTATTTGTGAGAATTACATGAAAATCATTGACAGGAATCCCTCAACTGTAGGCGAGGATGTGGGGATTGCTCAAGTCTTGTGTAAAGAAATTGAAGTTTTCATCATTGGCAAAACTAAAGACTGGCGTCAAGGAGGATAAAGTGAAGTTTTCAGCATTTGTAGTGTCATCTTCCATGAAGAGAAACCCCTGCATGAATTCATGCTGTTCTAGAGAAAAAGAGATCTGTAAGATGGGTTAAACATTTTTTCCCTTTTACACTATTATAGTGATAGGCAGAATTTGACTAACTTTATTCTACTGGCATAGGATCAGCATCAGCATTCATATTTCAGTTATTGTGTTCTGAAAAGGCCTTGGATAATGCTCATCCTGTATTGATGAGTACCTTGCTACTATACTACTTGCTAATATAGTGTGTCACAAAATAAAACAATAACCTGGAGTAAAGGGTTTCTCTGGTAGTGATATACAGAACTACAGTTTACAGTAAAAAAATAAGGCTAACCTTAGTTATTCTGTGAGAATGTATCACTGCAGTGACACACAATGTGTGACTACATGGTGTACTTTTTTTAATTGTTATATATATATCTACAGTATCATCTGGTATCGCTTTTACCACTGTAAATTTGTAGAAGATGTAGAGACAACATCCTTAATTTTTTTTTCTTATTTTAATTTTACTTAATACCTTCTTTTGCGGAATTATTACTGTTGTTTCTCTCTTTTTATTCTGTCTTGTCATACTGCTGCTGCAAATGCAAGAAATTACCCATTTTGGTGAAAGTCATGTCGTGTCATATATCATTTTATTGCTTTGTATTTGTGATGTCATTCTTAGGAAAATACTGTACCTTGGCTGTTTAAATGGAAGGTTCTGCTTTCACCACAGTGCTCACTGTAACTGTCACTTCTGAAGCCACTTGTCTGGCCAACTTGTGAGCCATTTTACTCAAATGTATTAAGGTTGTATAAACCTGTTTGCGGGTGAAGAGGGGACATCAGTAATGTTATCTGGAAATGAACAAGATAACCAACATCAAGCGGTATCACATTGCTAAGGTCTATTGCCATGACAACCCAGCCATGACCCGTGGACTCTATAGAGGGTTCTGCTAGAGACTTCTTGCTGTTTTGTCAAACTAACCAGTGTCTGAATACAGCCTGTTAGCCTGTAGGTATACATCCAATACCTGCATTTTAAAACCAAAGTTGTATTTCCTGTGGTAGCATCTTTTAGGTTTCTCCCAAAATTAAGAGGGGTATTGTCTGCCAGGTCCCTCTAATGAGGCCTAGATGCATTAACTTGGATGAGATCACACACTCCTATTTTTCTCTGCCTCAGTAATTCTTTCTCACAGTACTTAATTTCACTGCTCTCCTCCATTGCCAGGATTCTTGTTCTTTTAGTGTCATTATTACTTAAAATTGTTCCTCTGGCTGAAGCGACAGCTACTGGGTAAGGATGAAAAAACAATGAAAGAAAATCCAGTATTGTTGTATTACAGTCGTGGTTTGTAGCTAAAAACCTGGCTCTACTAGAAAGAAAGAAAGGAAAGGCCTGTCCCACAATAGAGTTAGCTACAACTGTGATCATCAAGTGGGATGGTGATTCATTCCAGCTGTCTGCAAGGTGAGCAGAGTGTTAGCCAGTTGTGATTGTGTAGGGATGTAGGAGTTCAGTTCATGCAGCACACCAGACCATAATCCACCATGTGGTGAGGATTTATTGTTCTTTCTCCCTCTGTTGTTTTTCCCCAAGTTCCACTATATGTGAGTATAGCAGCTTTGAAACTGTCTTTAATGTCCAGGAAAAATCAGAATCACATTTGATGAAGTTTTTATGTTTTTTGTGGCATCAGCTTCAGCAGTTGCAACAGCGGTGCCAGTTTCTGCCCGGAAAACGCTGTTACATTGTGCCTCTTGGGTGCTTCTGCCCAGCAGGCACACAACCGACCTTCAACGTTAAAATAAGGTTGAAATAATTTCAGTTGTCGATGTGATGTTGACGTAATGTTGAAACAACATTAATGCTAATGGTTGTAAAAATGTTAACAAAATACTGACAAATCAACGTTGACATATGGTTGAAATAATGGCAATAGTTTTTCTAATGTTGATATACGTTGAAACAACATTAATACTAACGGTTGTAAAAAGGCTTGGTGGTGAAGTGCAGTTATTTTATAACAGCCACTGCTGCAGACGTCTCCCCCAAGTTCAATGATGCTCAGCACTACTCTGTGCATTGAGGACCAATGGGGAGCCCGGACACTACCACCGTTCAGTGCCCAAGCACCTGCTGATTACCCCCAGGTCTTGTGAGTGGCGTGGCACCCACTGTGCCTATATTTACAGGAGGCGCACACATGGCTAACCCTAATGGCTACAACCTGCTGATGAATGCAAACCCTGCTTATGCTGTAACTCCACATGCTCCCATGAACTATATATCTGGTCCCAAGCCCCAACCTGGCCCACAGTCATGCCGCTGCCCGCTTCCAACCTTCAATGCACTTATCCTCATTCCCCTAATGTACCTATGCAGGCTCCTACAGTAGTGTGACATTTGCGTGGTGAAGCTAGGAAACTCGTCCTGAACCTTCACCGCTAATAATATCTCATGTTTTGTCTTACTTCTGTTTTATGTATTGACATTTGACCTACATTGTTCAATGGTTGTCTCTGCCTGATAGACTCTGGACTCTAGCTCCCAAACCCAAGGTCGGGGAGTTGTGTCTCTGTCTGTTGAGACTTGGTGCTCCTTCCTCTAGACGTCAGTGATGCAGGTGTGGGACTGTAAACATCTCCACACAGGGATGAGATGGTGCATCACTCTGATTGGGCCACACAGACGTTCCACCGTAGTCAGACAGAGCGGTTAAAAGGCAGAAGAAACTTGAGGATCGTGGGCTCTTTGCATCACGCCTTCGTGGTGTGTGCACTGATCCCCAGCTGGTTTTCGGTTTGTTTATGTGCATGATCAACATCCATGCTTTTGATTTGCTTTCCCCATTATTTTTATTTTCCTTTATTTTTATAATAAATCACACAAAAGACAACTCTCTCCTCTGCCTCTTTATGAGAAATTTCCACCACAGCGCCCCTTCAAAGTTATCTTATTTCTGAACTCTCAAGATGGAGGAGAATTATATAAGTCATCTTAAAACATTTTTAAAACTGGACTATAAGTCAAAACAAAAGCTCATAACTGATGGAAGACCAACGCCGAAGGTTAAAGGTTTGCTTCAAACTATGAGACTGAAGACATCTCGCTCCTTTTAAACGGACTGGTGCACCCTGAAGGTCTAGCTGTACTGCCACAAACCGACTGTACTGTTCTCCCTGCTTACAGTTTTCAACCTGTGATAACGTCTGGACTAACGGGATACTGTATAAAATATATAAAACTAAGACCACAAATGGTTTTAAGTTTTCTAAAAAAATAACTGATGACGCCAACTTTGACTTTACTTGACTTAAAAATTGAAGTCTTGTCGGTTTGCAGTCCTGTGTTAACTAAAAGTACAAGTGCTGTGTCAACTAAATAAGGCAGAAGTTCTGTGGTAACTGAAAGCAAGTCTTGTTTTTTTATTAATGTCCATTGTAAGTGTGTTTGGTCCCGGAGTAAATCCTGTGGTATTTTTTAAAGTCAGAGTTCTGTTTTAAGTGAGTAAAGCGAGTTAAAGCCAGTGTCACTGTTTGGTGCCCTCTGTTCCTCTGTAAAAGCTCTGTTCTATGGGCGTGTCACAAGCAAAGCTGCTTGCTTCGTAATAATTCTAATTGTAATTGTGTTCGCCTATTGTGAACATAAAAATACTCATTCAAGTTCTTTTATTGTAAGTCTGACTCTGGAGAAGACTGCCTAACCAGCCATGAACCTCACCGCACACCACTGGCTTGCTTACAGTATATGCTGTTGCATTAGAGGCAATAGCATATAAGGCAGTGGAGAAGAATCAACAAGGGGGCAAGCCCTTTCCAGACCGAGTTATTAAACTGTCCCATCAGTTGCTATGGGGTCTCAGTAATGAGGAGCTATATGCCAGGATCGCACCAAAGAACCCCGGGTTGTTAAGCTTTCGAGAACTGCAGGCTGAGCTCCGCAATTTAGCAAGGTAGGCTGAATCTTTCAAGCAGTCACATAAACTGAAGAAAAAGAATGAGCATGTACATGTTGCTGTAGTGGGTGGAAGGAATGTAAAGCCGGAGAAGACAAGGTACACCACAGAGAGATCTGATTTAACATAGGCTGTTCAGAGGCTGGCTCTGAGCCAAGAAGAACAGATAACTAAGTTATCACACCTGGAGTCTAGGAATAATCCCACATCTGCTGTCCCACAACCAAGACCTCAGCCAGTCTTAACTAATGCTATGCAATCCCATGCTATCCCATAAACTAGGACACATACATGTAGCTTGAGTCTGCAGAGCGACTGTCACATTTGTTGAAGTAGTAGTGATGTATGCATGTTTCAATAATATGTGTCAAGTCTGGTTTTAGTTGAAGGCTTAGCTTAACTAATGCTACTATTGTCGTGGTAGAGAATGCAGATGTCTA